>NC_092630.1:47961694-48044194 GCF_039555335.1 Amphiura filiformis | reverse complement strand
TAGGACACAAGTACTAGTATATCTGTTCTTCTTACTCACAGTAATAATATGTATTAACTTATTTATCACTATAGAGATATCATAATACCAAGACGCATCGCGTATCGGTCCTGCCAAATCTACAACACTAATGCCAAATCGTTTTATTTGATGCATTTTCTAACTGTTATCAGCTCTTCAGCCGTCTTTTATGCATACTCTTCTTTAAGTCTTGGATACGCCCTTACTAAATTATCTGGATCCTTCCGTGTCACGGCTATATGTAAGTTTTGTTCCCAATATTTGAACCACCCTATACCAGACTAACGAGCATCCAGCATGGTGGAGGACGAGACAAGAAGCCGCGTTTGTTCACGTCATAGTTTAAAGTTTTTGAATCATTAGTCTTCTAATATGACAAATTGTACCATTAAATATCAACTTTAATATACAAATAGGCCAATTAGGGTTTATCATAGGGCTATTGAACCCGACAAATAAGATACTTTGTATCCGTCATTGGTATTTTTATATTTTACTGAGTGTCTTCTGCGTCTGGTGTGCCTTGTAACAAATCATTTTAATATACACATAATTGCGATCGTCAAAAATCGAAGAAGCTCTCACCTTTCTGGCATTTAAAGACATTGTCCTTGAACTTGCAAAAGATATTATAGATGTATGTTTTGTGTTTATTAAATTTCAAATAAGAAACAATTTAGTGTTTTTAACTATCTTTTATACTGCCAAGTGCTACATACAAGAAAGTAAGAGAAAAGGGTCAGATTTCCTATAATTTCAATGGGTTTAGGCCAATTGTATAGTGGTGTGAAGTTGGTGAACATTTCAAACGGATAAAAACAAGTTTTCAACAATCATTAGCTAAACATCTCCCGGAGACCACAATGACTGTCATATTTATAAATCTACCACTTTTATAGTTGCAAAAACAAGTTTGCATCAGTAATGCCACACACGCACGCGTCGTCTGGTGAAATATCACCAGTAACTTTCATTTTTGGTAAGTCAAAGGTAATGTATCCTTTGATCATGTTTAATTAAACACTAATAAATAGAAACAGAGGGAATAGGCTATAACTCATTGTTCATGATCATCATGGCCCGGTATCGAGAGGGTATCACTATATATTAGCTTATATTATGTCGAGTTCAATATCACTCCTTAAATAATTTTTATTTTTGAAATAAAAATGCGTTCATGGTTAATAGAAGGGAACGATCAGAGAGATATCCCATAATATCACGCTGGTGTATATTTAAAATTCACCTTTAACGTGTAACTTTGTAAATAGTGTTCAGGAAGCTTAACAACCAGTTGAGACGAGAAACAGAAAAAGCTAAGGAAAAGTGCTTTGTGGAAGATCAGTGGAAATTGGAAGATCTTTTCTAAAGAGAAAAGAACGATCTGATTTATTGTGTGGCAAAGTAAGAGAGCTGACATGAAGAGCGACCAAAAGAGACCAAAATACCGCAGAATACAAATACCACCGAACCACCAGCCTGATACGCATACCGTATTCGTATCAATAAGCGCCCATATACCCCAATAAGCGCCCACCCAGGGTATTTTCAATTTCCTGAACGGTACCATTAATGTTGAAGTGACTGATAAACGTTGATACAGTGAAATAGCTTGAGGATTTAAAGTCCTGTGTAAACTTGCAATACATTTACTGCATCAGAAAAGCTCGGGACCCTATTATAACGTATAGGTAAATTTGTCTCTAATAAACAGCCCTTATACAAAAAACTTAGGTAAACCAGGTAACAAATAAGCGCCAACCCAAAATGACTTTGTAAAGCGCCCTGGGCGCTTATTGGAATGAATACGGTACATCAAAGAATATTCTGTGAATTCTTACCCAGAGGGTAAAATCAAAGACTAAAGACTTCATTGGAAAGTTTGGTAAAGGCGTGGCACCAGGGGAACAATTGGAGTGATGAGGATGCTCAGCAGGAGAAGCATGGAACATGACATGAAGTGATGTGTTTGTTTTGTACAGACTTTGAGAAAGCTTTTGACAAGGTGAGCTACAAATCTGTTAGATATTCTGAAGAAGATTGGAGCTGACTGGTGAGTCAAACGATAAGAAGATTGTAAACCAACAAGTGGCAGAGGTGCAAGAGAGTGAATTTGACCCAAATATTTGTGAATTTAAGTGAAAACAAAAAACCGTGACAGCATCTAAATATACGAATGTGAATGTGAATATCACCGAGCTGGACTTAAGACAGGTCAAGCAGCTCAAATACCTACATCAGTGCTTACAGAGAGGATGGGAGGAGTCGGTTAGAGGTGGCAAACGTGGCATTCAATAAAAAAAAAAAGATCTGGTATACCAAAAGCCCCCCCTTTGGAAACGCCAGTGTTCTCTCCCGCATCTCTATCAATTTCCTCGACAGAGTGCTTTCCCTCAATACGCCATCACTATTTTGAATGACATCATGATCTTGCCTTCTTGGATAATTAAAAAGGAAGTCTTTTATACCGAAATTAATGTACGGAGTATTCAATGTCCGCTTGTTTCACAAAAAGCTTACATCTTTAAAACATTCCTAAAAGATCTAATACTTTTAAGTATAAAAGTTCACGCCTTATACGTCTGGAATGTCATTCCAATATCAAAACTTTGAGAGACTGTATACCAAGTTTTTAATGGTTCCGTTGCATGCACATATTGAACCCATGTTGACGTTTACCCCACATTGCAACCTTATGCTTAAATTAAACAACATAAAAGGTCTAATTTTCTCGTAATACTTCCAATTATATAACCGATTTAGATTGCCAAGATTTCAATCAAGTCTCGCGTGAGGTGTTAAAAAGTAGGTTCATTCAATGAAAATGTGCCTTTTGATGGGGTGAAGGCATTAGTAGTGCCTCCAAATCCACCTGATTACACGAGAAGGGTGTTGCATAGTTTTGTCACAGGTATAAAAGAAACTAACTTTCAAAACAGTTGCAATACAGTGATTGGCCTTAGGCGGCAAATTCCCCACATCACTTCGAGTTAAAGGCACCATTTTAACTTTTAACCCCCTATTTAAAGTGACAAGATTTCAAACTGGTAACAGTTTTGTATTATAGACGGTAGGAAGTTAACATGCAGGGTGTCGCCCCTATATACAACTAAACTAACATGACATGCATGCGTCGTTACGAATCAAAAGTTCGTTTTACCTACAAACATGACCAAATCTTGTCAAACTGTATAGTTGTTCAACAGTTGCAGAGTTTTGGTTTGTTGGATTGCTGTTGTTATTATATTAACTACATGAACTATTAGAACATGTTGTTGGTCTTCTTGAAGTATTAAGAAAATCCTATCAAGAACCACAATCATGACAATGTCGTGTTCTAAAAGGATGACCACCTTCAGTCCATCATATTTATGGTTACTTTAGAAATAACACGGTTTTACATAAAGGTGTATAAAAAGTATATAACAACATTCAAAAATGCACTTTCAGCTGTAAATCAGGTCTAGTGGTTCTTTAAGATACAGGTTGTAAGATCTTTTTGGGACAAATATCCGGATGACGAATAAGTTTAGAATGGCCAATAATTAGAAGAAAAAAAACCACCCAAAACTGAGGGTTTTCGATCGATAAACCAGGTTTCTCGGCGAGAATCCAAATGTATCGATCAAAAAACGTTTGGCTTATCGCGGATAAATTAGGTTTTCAATCGAAAAAACCTAGTTTCTCGATAAAAACTTGGTATATCGGTGAGTCGAAAGAATCCAGGTTTTTCAATCGAAAAGCATGGTTTATTAATTTAAAAAACCAGGTTTTCGATCGAAAAACATGATTTTTTTGTGAATAAACTTGGGTCCTTAATGGAAACTCTGTATATCATCGATAAACTAGGTTTTCCGATCGAAAAACTTGGTTTCCTCAATCGAGAAACCTTGGATTCTGATACTGGCTTTGTGATGGAAATTCGGTATATCACTGATAAACCAGGTGTATCGATTAAAAAACTTGGATTCTCGATCGAGAAACCTTTATTCTCGCTGAGAAACCAGATTTTTCAATCGAAAATTCTTGGGGTTTTTTCGGCAGCGAGCTTGCCATTCAATTGGATAAAAAAAAGTCAGGTTTCTCGATCGAGAATCCAAGTTTTTTCCTAATTATTGGGCTTTTAGTTTGCCGTACGTTTAAAAACCCGGTTTTTCGAATCGAGAAACCAGGTTCATCGAATTTTAAAAACCACAGTTTGAAAAGCTTATCAACTGTGTTTCGAAACCAAAAACGAGAAACGCGATTTTCTAATCGAGAAACCGGGTTTATTAAATTTGAAAAGCAAGTTTTTTAAACAACTTGGTTTCTCGGCCGAGAAAGTTCTCGACGAGAAACCATGTTGATCAAAAATATGAATGCCTTTCGCACCAAAGTCGAACACAAAGTTTCAACGTGTTTTAGTTTTGGTTCAAAGTAAATCTAAATAAACAAATAAACAATAAATGAATAAACAAACAACAGCAACAAGCACAAACAACAGACAAACACAAACAAGCAAACAAATAAACAAACAAACTTACTATTAAACTAAAACCCAACGTGGAACATTAGACTTGTCATGCTTGTTGATGAACCAATAAAGCCGATGCCTATAATAGATCATGTAGATTACAAATAATGAGGAAAAAACATGCATTATGCGAAAAAATTGGCCAGGTATTATTATAATTTAGCATCAAATTAGTTTCCGAAATGTAAAAATGGTAACAACAACTTGTGAATACATAATAGCCTGGAGCGGAGCGCTACACTTGCTGATTTCCAATAGGACAAAGATTGACTGATTTCATTTGGAAAATTGAACCACATAAAACAAGATATGAAGTTGAAAATTACTTATTATTATGACTATTTCAAGGCCAATAACGTGTCGAAAGAAAAGTTTGAAATGGTTTACTTTGTATAATGAGTTTATCCAAAAAGAAAAGTCGTGATAATTCGCACTCTAATTGCTGTTTTCCAGTTTGTAAAATCCATAATTTGTGACCCATAAAAATGTTTCAATAGTATAAGTCACCTTTGGGGAGAGAAAACAATAACTAATTTATGCCCAAATATTGAACAAATTACAACGTGATATCTGCACTAATAAGTATGCTTTATGCAAAAGTGGTTTTCAATGGATTCTAACGATTTTGGTCAAAGTAAGCAAATTGAAAATTTGATTGTCACGACTTATTCTATCAAAACCTGTGAAATGAACACATAAAGGTGTTATTTGCTGAGAGAATTACTTTTCAAGCTTGGTATCTTATCTTCAATACCGATATCATGTTTACATGGTAGTTAAAACGGAAATTGGAAATCGTTTTTAACTATTTCCTTTTTCTTGGTTGTCCTTTTTAACACTGCTGGAGGGATCAATACGTCACTTTATTAGGCTTAATACGTGTTTATTATATGGACACCAGACGCGGAACTGTTTTTAAGGGGGGGGGGGGTGGCTGGAGGACCACTCCTGAAACGTTTCAATATGATAGCGGGGGTAAGTTTCTCATGTTCAATGAGAAACAAGGGGTTGGGGATACCCCTCGTAAAAATAAATCACCGTATCTGAATAGGTTTTCTGTAGGCCTAGGCCTACATCTCTTTCCTTTACCCCCTTTTCATGTGAGGATGTGTATATTTTTTCCATTCTAGTTAGGTTTTTCTTTTTCGCAATATCTGTCGATTCGTATGGGGTAGGAAGTAGCAGGGCCAGAGGTTCTCAACCTGATTTTTTTTAGTGAAAAAAATATGCTAATGTAGTAGCTGATTTGTATCATTTATCTATTATAATTATTGATATTTATGTGTTAATTTAATTTATATTTTCCATTTTATTTTTTACCTTCAAGTTTTTTTGAAGTTGTTTTTTTCCCTCTCTTTTTCATTTGCTTTTTTTGTTCAATTTAATTTTGTTTAAAACATTTCCGGTTACGGTATTTATGAAGATACCAAACCTGATGATGCTGACGGATACCCGGCATGCTTATATATCTAAAATGAAAACAGAAAACCTTTAAATGAGTACAACGTGGTGATAAAACCCTATATAAAATTATGAATTTATCCATTTCAATTTTTTGTCAAGATAAGGACCTAAATCCATAAATAACGCACCGGTATCCTGGTTGAACGATCCTTAAACATCTGACGGGGCACAGTGTCATCGCCCTGATATCTTCATGGCAGAAATCGCCATGGTAGGTTGAATCCACAGCCACTAATGGCCATTTTGTTCCGACCTTTGAGACGCATAATGAGCCGAGGGACATCCGACTAAGGCTACTGACAATAGCCTGGTAATTGACCTATCTGTGTGTGAGTGAGCATGTATACGCCATGATGAGGTCAATGGTCATCTGTTTTTAAACTACCTCCACGGGTGAGTGCAGCTAGCCTACGCTGCGCTATAGTTCGGCACATAGGCCTATATAAAATCAGAATATTTTTGTCAGTTTTTGAGTTCAAGACGCAATTGTTCTTCCTCAAGACGCAACGACTATCATATCCGTTGAACACATATATTCAAGTGCAAGGGACAAAATCTGGCTTCTTTAGACTAAATAAATTACGGGAGATATTCATCATTTTCTACCCCGGTATCCAAAGATTTATCGTCTGAATATCAAATCGTACATAGCACATTCACGTGTGTCAATCCCGGGTATTCATTTCAGTGTCTCTGCTGTATAATGTAATTAATAACCGGGCGGAGTAAACAGGTAGTGGGGCGAATTATCTTGTTGGTGTTTAGCGGCCGTTTGTTAGCTTCACCATGCGTACCCATATTGACTCATCCTAAGATGTGACTCTTATCTGGCTAAAGACACACCCCGTCTTGGCATTGTAAACTGTGGGTAAGGCGCTATCCCCTGCACCTTCTTCCCCGGCAATCCCAGGTTAATGCGCCTTATCTTAAGCCTCATTTGGCTGGCTATAAGCCCAGGGAGTTATTCAAGTTTGATTTGGAAAGGAGTGCGGAACTGATGACGTCCAGCCCGTCCTGGTATTTTAGTTTCAGTTTATGCCGAATCTGGGTATTTCTGCAGTTAAAAAGTATAGCTCAATTAAACATGCAGCATTAAACAGGGGTTCATTAGTCTATTGTATAAAATAGGTGATTGATAGGGTTACCCAATCTTATAGACATTTCCCCATATTATTTGAGTCACCACGGACTATAGGGAAACTTGCCAAAGATATGAGCTGACACAAGTGGCATAGTTTCGGCATGCAAACAATATACCGTATGCGCTAAATTTTGTCTGGATATTTATCACGTTCATATGAAAAATAAAACATATAAAATGATGTCTCGTGCTATACTTGTTCGACTTAAAAGCGTGTAGTCAGCGCAACTGCATTTATAATATCTGCATCACGAGATGAGCTCATTTGAATCCGGATTTGAATAATAAAAGACGTCACAGTAAATGCATAATCTTTGACATTTAAAAAAGAAGTAGGCCTAACGTTGTGCATGCATGAGAATATTCCTACGTCAATATAAAGTGGTTTTAAAAGAATTTTATGCATTTTAAACGGTATGATTTTCCAATGTTATACTGAAATCCTCTTTTACTATTTTCCAATTTTGTTGTTTCGCATACTGAGTGTCAAAAACATCTTTCCAACATATTTAGGCCCACATCGTATAAAAATGAATATCATTAGTTCAGGATTATGTCCAAATCTATTTCAGTCCGTATCATGTGATTATTCTGCCCTCGCGGTATAACTGGCAAAATTAAAATCACATATATAGCGCTCCTGGAGGCTGCACTCTAAGAAATAAAGGTTCTAAATAGAACCCTTTTTGCCCTCTCAGGAGAACCCTCCCTCTTGAACCTCTCAAAAAGGTTATTTAATTTTGGAAAACCCTTAAAGAACCAAAAACGGTTCTGTATCACATTTTTGGGGCCATTTTCGACGGTTTTAGAACCATTTTGGTTCTTTAGACTGGTATTTTCGTCTCAGTTCCCGAGAGGACAACTTTAGAACCTTTTTAGAACCTTTATTTCTTAGAGTGTGAGTACAAAGCTTACGGTCCAGGGCCGGATTTACCATAGGGCCAGATGGGAATATTCGAATATTCGTCTCAGATCATAATGATCTTGAATATGATAATATTATATATGACCATTGAATTGTTTACATCGGATCAAAAGCCCGACCTCGGAATACAAAATGCCTTTTGTGTGCTTGCTTTTGGTTTTACCGGGGAGAGGGCGCCATTTCAGTTGGAAGCTTGTACCTGACTTGCCCCTGGTCCTGGTCCCTGGCTTGGCAGTCTTGCAAACAACTCTGAAATGTTTAAAAAAATTGTACAATTTACCTAAAAATAAGATGCCGACATGAGACCAACTACAATGGTCCATATGTTGTCAAGAAAGAAATCAGCAGGCCTCTGAGAATTAAAATTGGATTGAACCGTCATTTCTTTTCTCTACATGAAGGCCCCTAAAGGATATGCATTGTTTGGTTTTGGGTTTTTTTTTAGCATCTGTATAATTAGAAATGGTGGAAATAACAATGTAGGCCTACTTGGTATATGCTGATGATAAATAACAATGCCGCAAATAACAATAATATTGTCACAAGTAACAATATAATGAGCATGGCTATGCTGCAAATAATAATTTGATTGCTATCTACTGATGATAGCAATGTCGCAAATAACAATAGCATTGCATTGTCACAAGTAACAATGTAGTTGCTATTAATATAATGAGCATGGCAATGCTGCAAATAATAATTTGATTGCTATCTACTGATGATAGCAATGTTGCAAATAGCAATAGCATTGTCATAAGTAACAATGTATTTGCTATCAAGATAATGAAGATAGCAATGTTGTGAATAAGAATAAACACGTGGTTGCTATATCTACTGATGATAGCAATGTCGCAAATAACAATAGCATTGTCACAAGTAACAATGTAGTTGCTATTAATATAATGAGCATAATGCTGCAAATAATAATTTGATTGCTATCTACTGATGATAGCAATGTCGCAAATAGCAATAGCATTGTCACAAGTAACAATGTAGTTGCTATCAAGATAATGAAGATAGCAATGTTGTGAATAAGAATAAACACGATAGTAATGTCAAAAAAAACCAATAGCATTGTCACAAGTATGACAATGTAGTTGCGCTACTGAAGATCTACAGTAGATAGCAATAAACGTAGTTGCTAGTACTGAAGATAGCAATGTTGCAAATAACAACGTGGTATAAAGTCGTGGTTGCAATTTATGCTGATAAAGATACCAATGTTGAAAATACCAAACTGTTTGCGATCTATACCGACAAATGGAAATGTTTTATGTCAATGTGGTTGCTATCTACTGGTGATAGCTCAAATTTTCGGGATTTTACTTTCTCATCAATATCTACCACCACACAGAAAAAGAAAAAAATTGAAGAGGTGCTGCGGTGCACATCCCTGGAGTTGACATGGAATGGGTCTGCTGTGAGTGCCCAATTGGGTGGATTAAACCCGCTTAAAATTCGATGTTAGATTCTTTTGTGTTGTAAACTGTCATGATTCTTTTGTCTACGTGTAACACGGGTGATAGAATGCAGTTTAAAATACCCTTCAAGGCCGCATCATTTCACATTTTAGCTGGGTCCCCGTCGCGGCTATGGCTGCCAGTGAGGTGTAGGAATGCGTGAAATTGGATTCGTCTATATATAATGTTGCTGACATAACATGGTGATAATGTTAGTTGGACATTAATGATGTATTATTGCTAGCTATTTCTATTAGATTTCTGTGCCATTTTGAGATATTAGCCCTTCTAAGACGACGGATTCAACAAGCAACCTTCTAATTTCATAATCGCGATGACAAATAATGGATTACTTACTCTTTAATAAATAGGTTTCTATAAACCGTCTCTCACTGAATGAGCAAGAGGAAAAAATATAACCTTTTATATGCAAAACAATATAAAAACTTCTTAAAATATCGGTTGAATATCTTTTTTATGTTTATAGTAATGTAACATTAACATCGCACTCATGCTTCACATTGGAAAAGTGGTTCTTGAGAGAATTATATAATTATCTTCGCAAAACAGGGATATAAAAACATTAAAGTAAGTACAAAAAAGAGCAATATTGGCGACAGTTAACGCGAGAATCATTAGCAAATTGGAGTATTAATAAGTCGTCTCAGTCAAATATATTAATATCCGCTATAAATCTGACACTCGCTTAAGCAAACCAGACTTCTTTAACAGGCGAAGAGGAAATAGTTGCAGCTTTATTGCCCCTAATATTGCCGTCATTATGAGCCTAAATGACGGATAATTGGCCGATATATTCCGTTGAGCTTTTCATGCCGCTAAATAGGTTTCTCTTTCAATGAAAATAGACATGGAATGATTAGGAAAAGACGCCTTATGAAGCGTACTGAGTGCAGCTCCGTGAATCTATTCACCCAGATCTCATATATTTGATACTTCATCAGTCAGTCAGCTTTCATGGTTATGAGACAGAGGAAAATATATATTATTAAACTCTAAGCCAAATGATGATTAAATTTGTTTTTTATTCGAAGTCAATCAACTTTATGAAGCTTTTTCATTGCTTATACAGACGCTTTATTTGCCGTTACCGGTACTCGTTATACTGTATACTAAACGGAGTTTTGCCTGAGATAGAGGCTAAACGTCACCTGATAATGAAATTGGTCCACTCTAAATCTACAATATCCTTATTCTAACCCAAATATTACCAATCTTACAAGACAAAATGCCAAATAACTGTTGTTACAAATAAATAAAAAATAAATCCTGTTGTAAAAATAAAAATCATTCATGTATAACAGTCATAATACATACTCACACAATAATGTAATTATCTTAGACGGCACTGAGGCACTGCTTCTAAAGCTTTACTAAGCAAGCAAGCAAGCAAGCAAGCAAGCAAACAAGCAAGCAAGCGAGGAAACAAGCAAGCAAGCAAGCGAGGAAGCAAGCAAGCAAGCAAGCAAGCAAGCAAGCAAGCAAGCAAACACGCAAACAAGCGAGGAAGCAAGCAAGCAAGCAAGCAAGCAAGCAATGAGCCCGTCAGACAGGCAACCACTTGAAAAACGACCGATATCGTCAGTGGACAGGATTGAACCACAGTTGCCATTATTGAATTGAAAGACACCAGCGAACTTTCGTAAAATAACACGACGAATATACCTGGTATCCTCATTATAGATTGCACTGAAAAGTCCTAACATCACCAAAGTATCGACAAAAGATAATGTCTTGCGCACTGAATCATCATTGTTTTTTAAAACATCAATCATGTTTTGCATTTATGTTTCTTAATTATTTTCCTTCACGTTCCTGATAATCTTTGGTGTATAAGTGCCGTTTTAAATTTTGACCAGCTTTGTTATTTTAGTATTTCTTTATAGCGTTACGTTCGGCCTATTGGCAATTATTTTTTCTAAGCACGTGGTCAGTTACTATATCCGCAGCCGTACTGAATCATCACCTAGAACGCATCTTAGGCGAAGTGTTTTTTGTTTTTTTTTTGTTTTTTGAATATTATTATTTTTCATGTTTTTTTGTTTGTTTTGCTTTGCTTGCTCTTCTGAAGATAGCATTTAGGGCATACGAAGAAAATAATTAATATCTCCAGTGGAATCCGTTCAAAACATCTTTTCATATACTAGTATATCTTTTTTCTTGATGTTAAATGATTTTTTTTTCTTTTCTTTTTTTTTTACTATCTACTGAAGATAGCAATTACGGCGGGTTTATATCAGACTAAAGATCATTTCTTGCGTACTGAATCATCACCGTTTTTTAAAATATCAGTCATGTTTTGAATTTTTGTTTCTTTTTTTTTCTTTCATGTTCTTGATAATCTTTGCTATAAGTGCTGTTTTATATTTTGGTCACCTTCGACATTCAAACATTCCTTCTTAGCTTTGCATTCGGCATATTGACCTTTTTTTTTCTAAGCGCGCCGTACTGAATCATCATCTAGAACGCGTGTTAGACAATGAACGCATGTTAGGCAATGTTTTTGGAACATTATTATTTTGCATGTTTTTTGGTTTGCTTGCTATCTTCTGTAGATAGCATTTAGGACTATAAAGAAAATAATTAATACCTCAATTTTTTTTTATGATTAGTGATTGCTTTTAATGACTATTATTTTGACTATCTACTGAAAATAGCAATTTTGGCGGGTTTGTATTTAAAAGACAAAGGGTAATTTCTTGCGTACTGAATCATCATTGTTTTTTTTGTTTTTGTTTTGTTTTTGATTTTTAAAAATTTCATTTCCTATTTTTTCCTACGTGATAATCTCTGCTATATAATTGCCGTTTTAAATTTTGGTCAGCTTCTTCATTTTAACATTTCTTTATAGCTTTGCATTCGGCCTATTGGTGATTTCTTTTCTAAATGTACGGCCAATTATAGCCGTACTGAATCATCATCTAGAACGCGTGTTAGGCAATGTTTTCTGGAACATTATTATTTTGCATTTTTTTGCGTTGCTTGCTATCTTCTGTAGATGGTATTTAGGGCCTACAAAGGAAATACCTTTTTTTTCTTTGTTTAAAGAATTTTTTTTGACTATCCACTGAATATAGCAATTTCGGCTGGTTTGTATAAGACAAAAGGTAATTTCTTGCGTACTGAATCATCATTGTTTTTTTTGTTTTTGTTTTTGTATTTTGGCCTAGAAAGAAAATAATGAATACCTCTATTTTTTCTTTATGTTTAATGGTCTTTTTCAATGATTATTATTTTGACTATCTACTGAAGATAGCCAATTATAACCGTTTTTTTTTTCGTGAACGCGTGTTAGGCAATGTTTTTGGAGCATCATTATTTTGCATGTTTTTGCTTTGTTTGCTATCTTCTGTAGATATCATTTAGGGCTAACAAAGAAAATACGGTAATTTCTTGCGTTCTGAATCATCATTATTATTATTTTTGTTTGTTTTTGTATTTTGGCCTAGAAAAAAAAAATCAATACCTCTATTTTTTCTTTATGTTTAATGATTTTTTTAATGATTATTTTTTTGACTATCTACTAAAGATAGCAATTTCGACGGGTTTGTATAAGACAAAGGGTAATTTCTTGCGTACTGAATCATCATTGTTTTTTTGTTTTTGTTTTGTTTTTGTATTTTGGCCTAGAACGAAAATAATGAATACCTCTATTTTTTCTTTATGTTTAATGGTCTTTTTCAATGATTATTATTTTGACTATCTACTGAAGATAGCAATTTTTTTTGTTTCTTATTCTTTTCCTTCACGTTCCTGGTAATCTCTGCTATGTAAGTGCCGTTTTAAATTTTGGTCAGCTTCTTTATTTTAACATTATTTTCCTGATAGCTTTGCATTCGGTCTATTGGCTATTTTTTTCTAAGCGCGCGGCCAATTATAACCGTTTTTCCCCGTGATTTTGCGTACTGAATCATCATCTAATAGAACGCGTGTTATGCAATGTCTCCTTGCTATCTTCTGTAGATAGTATTTAGGGCCTAGAAAAAAATCTCTGCTATATCAGTGCCGTTTTAAATTTTGGTCAGTTTCTTCATTTTAAAATTTCTTTATAGCTTTGCATTGGCTATTTTTTTCAAAGCGCGCGGCCAATTTTGCCCCGTGATTTTGCGTACTGAATCCTCAGATTTCACGTACTGAATCATCATCTCGAACGCGTGTTTGGAACATTATTATTTTGCATGTTTTTTGCTTTGCTTGCTATCTTTTGTAGATAGCATTTAGGGTCTACAAAGAAAATAATAAATACCTCTATGTTTTTCTTTACGTTTAATGATATTTTTAAATGATTATTATTTTGACTATCTACTGAAGATAGCAATTTTGGCGGGTTTGTATAAGACAAAAGGTAATTTCTTGCGTAGACCCTACTGAATCATCATTGTTTTTTTTGGTTTTTTTCGTATTGTTTTCTTACGTCGATAGCACTGATACTCAGTTGCTATCATTACATTGAAGCAACTGCTGCTGATATCTTCAAAAGACAGCACTGCACATTATCAACATCACTAACCCACAAATGCATTTCAATAGTAATATGGGGCAGTTGCTATCTTCTGAAGATAGCACTGAGACCAATTTGGTATTATCTGTAAAGAGCACTGAAGTATATTGGCAATCTGGCACCAAGGGACACAGTTGCATTTTTTTCAACATGCGAATAAAGGATTGTTGATTGCTTTCTTCATAGTTTAGTTGTCAAGCTCCCAAATTTGGTACACTTGTGCACTTTGTGATAAAAGCATGAGAATGTCCAAAACATGAAGTACACGGTCTCAAGTTTATTTTAAGATGTGGAGCCATTTCAGATTTGACCCCTAGTGACCTCTAGAGGCCATAAAAGGTCACATAGTGGTAAAAATGTTGCAATCTTGTCGACAGATACATCCAATTATTCTTCTGACCACAAGGATCTCAAAAATGTATAGTTTGTGCTATCAACAAACTATCGTTACAGAGTTATTCTACAAAAAAACTTATTTTCGGGTAAAAAGAGCACAATTTTGGAAATTAACTTTGACCTAAAACATAGCGTACCCAATACCTTTCTACTCATTGACACTTGTGTTCAAGTTGCACGGGCAGGGACCTTATACATTGGGAAGTGGGAGGAATTTCAGAAACCTCAACCAAAACTTTAACACATTTATCTTTATACAGACAGAATTTGTATTGGCAAGTGTTTCCAAGAACATGTTTGACACAAAACTTCCTTACGAGTTTCTCATGAACATACACAATACATAGAGCAGGATACACTGGTATTATTTTGTATATATTTTGATTTATTTACCATCCGATTTCAATCCCTGTTATAATACATCAAAATAATTTAAATATTCCAGATTCCATACATACATGATTAGTTGCAATATTCCACATTACAGCGTAAAATAACTCTTCACCACCCATGACAATATATTTGGTATGATCTCTATAACATGCTATTACCCATAAACCCAGATCCAAGTGGAACAAAAAAGTGTATTTTTACAGAAGTTATGGAATACAACAGTGAAAGTGTATGCGTCTTGGTAAATATTATAATTAAGTATTTTGAGCTTTGGTTCCCACACACCTGTTGAGCTCATAGACTAAACGCAGTATAAAAATGGCACTTTTATTTGTTGGATATTGTCCATAAAGTACATACAATGTTGAAGAAAAAACCTTAGGACTTCCATCACATTCCATGCTGGAATTTATCAGCAACCCAAGCCCTAATGAATTGTTCAGACAACACAGATATTTGTAAATTAAAAGAATTTCCTTAAAAACCTGTTTTTGTCTGAGCAACTCGTTATTGGCACATATCTACATTTTAATCTAAATACCAAATTTTTACGGTATGTTCAAAAAAACATATAATTTGATTTCGTTAAACAATTCCATTCATATCATCCTTGCATTGAGGATTCAGACATAATTACGTACAATTATTATAATAATTACTATCATTCCAATAATATTACGCATGTCATGATATTATTCATATCATCCTTACATTGAGGATTCACATCTAATTACACACAATTATTATAATAATTACTATCATTCCAATAATATTACGTATGTCATAAAATTATAGCGATTAACTACCACTAATACATCATATAAAATTTAATGCAAGCCGTATAAAAATATATATTAAATAGGAATTTATTTTATTGTAATGTATACTGCCGGATTTTCCATATAAAATAATGAAGTTGTATTTACAATTTAAATAGAAATGTTTCATTACCATGTTTTTAAATCATGTACAAATCTTATTTTGTACATACAAAATGCACCATTTTGCTTCCATAATTATATTTTACTCTCACTAATATTATGTGTTAATATTGTAGCTAGATCCCACAAGAATATCATCTGTGACTCAATCAAGAAATACATTAGGGCCAAATAAAAAAGAAGGTTCGTCTTTCAAATCCGTTCGCATAAGTATGTGAAAGCCATTATATCATGTAGCCATATGTGCCAGTCTTTTTACAGGCTTTTTTTACTAAGTTATTAAACAAAAGTGGTTGTGTAGTGGCAAAAAAAAAAAAAGAAAAAGTGGGCTAAAACACACACATAAACATAAAATCCCGCATAGCACTTAACTTTTTTTTCTGAAAAAAAAAGCGCATAGCAACCAGCTTTTTTGCAAAATGTTTCAGAAATATACCATTTTTTTGGCCTTACATACCATATTGTTAGCCTATACATGTGTACTTGTAGCAAATTATCAAAACCTGATTCAAAGGGAAATGCCGTGATTGGTCACAATGGACTCTCACTTTTTCCACTTTTTAATATTTAGTTTACCCCTGTAATGAATATGCTGCTGAAAAAGGTTAAAATAAAATATCTTATGACATTCCCAATTCTTTATTGCTGGCAGCAAAGCATCTACAGGAGCATGGTAGTAAAAATTCAGAAACCATTACCATGCATGACCCATGTACAGCTGTATGCCAGCAGAGGGCGCTATGACAGATAAACATACAGAAAGAACTACTTCACAAAGTTCATATGTATTGGTAATCCATATACCAATTTCACAAATGCTAATTTCACAAATGCTAATCCATAATAATCAGTAATTTTAATTACTTAAAGGTAAACTTTTGTATACAAGAAATCTGTACATGTGCCATTTAACAAACCATCGTAAACACACAAGTGGAAACTTAATCAACCTGGATTTTTGCTATATGTGAAGAGGTCCAATGCTATTGGCAATCTGATTTCTTGTATCAGATCTCTATTTATAAATAAATGCATCAAGTTATTAAATTCAATGGAATGTCTCAAACTGACTGCTTACTAAAGTTGCACTTTCCCCTTGTCACCAAAACTGTCTTTTCTCTAGCCAAATACTTAATGGCCTGTTTGATTATTAGATATAAGAATGACTGGAAATCTACTTCCATCATTTAGGGATTAAAGTAAAAATACTCTTAAAAGGGTGTTCAAGTCCAAAGTAGTTTCAACTGTTTATTAAATGAGGACAATGTCAATGTTAACCTTCCTTATTACCGGTACTTACATATCATGATTCTTACAGAAATTGCATCTTATAAAAGTTTCAAAATTCCTTGTCAAATCATAGACCATGAAGAACAGGGTCTATGGTCAAATACATTATCGCTATGAAAGTAAAAAATATGGTGCATTTATTTTTGGCACTGATTGCACTCCAAGCAACTACAAAGTGTACCATGCAAATCTACATAAACATAATTCCTTTGTGTATATATGTCTACTGAGTCATTATAATAGTAACTCTAGGAAGCTCAAAATTGCAAATTTAAAAGCAAAAATAGACAAAGCAAAGCATTACACACTGCAAAAAACTTTGTGTAGTTTACATCAGTGGCGGCACCAGAAATTTTTTTTTGGGGGCGGTATTGGGGGAAATGTGAATTTCAGGGGGGGAGCAAAATCAACAAATTTTGCCAAAAATTGCAGTAAAAAGTGGAAATTTTCATAATTTTGGGTTTTTTACTGGGGGAAAAGAAGGGGACAGGAGATCTGACTGGGAGAATTCCCCCCACTCATGGCACCGCCACTGGTTTACATTTGTTTCATGGTGAGCTGTCTTGGTGAAGCAATGAGCTCCAAATGTACTAGTCTCTCCATTCTTTCTGTCCATTCCCCTTCATTTAGCACCATCATGTAGGATTACAAACCCTTGTTGTAGATAACTGTATCTGAAGTAGTGGCTTGTTGAATTTCTGGTTCTAATTTTGATACAGGAACCTGTAAAGGAACATATATGAAAATAATCATCAAACTTTAACCCAAAAACTCTATGTACAATTTCAATATATAGTAAGCAGGGCCGGATTTACCTTTTTGGGGGCCCTGGGCCAGACCATAATTTGGAGGCCCCCAAAGTCACCGTGAGGAAGGCATGTGCCGATAGTGCACTCAAGTGCCAAGTTGTGGTTTACGTATACTATCGACCTTATATTGTTTAGATTTTTACAATTAATATGCGCGCGAAAAAAATCAATTTAAGACTATTTTAACCAAAAATGAACCTAAAATTGCTATTATAAAGGGATAGTGCGCGCGAGGCGGGCAAAAATTTTGCAATTTTACCATATTTTGGTCCAAAACATGGGTGTTTTTTGGATGCGCAGGGCAAGTTTGGGGGCCCCCAAAATGGTAAATCCGGCCATGATAGTAAGTCATTAAATTTCAACAATCCCACTTACATGCAGATGTTTTGACAACATGTAGCAGGTATCTCTCAATTTGATGTTACCTTAATTTTTATGGAATTTACTGGTACAATTAATCATCTAAATCACTATGTTATTACCATAATATCACTGTCTAGCAAAAGAAAAACATTATAAAAATGTTTTTAACAGGTTATAGATGAGTTGACCTCAATGTTTATCAACAAAGGAAAGGAACTGGTATATCGCTATGCTTGAGTGAACCGCATACAACCACTACTTAGAGGAATAAACGATAAGAATTTTGATTTTACTATCCTCTACTGTGTGATAGACGACAGGCAGGTCCAATATTTTGAGTAGTGGATGCTGGCGCACGACTATGATTAAATATTGGACCTGCCTGTAGTCTATCACACGGTAGAGGATAGTAAAATCAAAAATTCCAATCATGTATTCTTATTTTTAGTCAGTTAAATATTATTTTAACAATGAAATACTGTTTTATTTAGCAAAAATTAAGTTACCGTCATGACTAAAACTCCCCTTTTTCTGAAATGAACGAAACTTGTTTACCATTTTAGAATTATTATAGATGGCGCTACATACTCACGCTTCGACAAGCGTCTTCCCATACGATGCAATTACTGCTGTCTACCGTGTGATAGACAGCATGCATGCAGAAACCAATGAAATTCAGTGCTAACAAGTTAAATCATAGCCACTGACTAAGAATGTTTTAAACACAGGCCCTGAACAAAGTATAATACGCATACACACTGCCATGCACAAAACAATGGAAATTGTGATGATGCGCGCATACTGCCAGGCAATGACGTCACAAGTCAACTCATCTATAGTTTTGGTTTTGGTAAAATCATTTTAAGAACATTAAATGTTGGCTTTATAAAGATCAGAAAGTTTTAAACCATTTTGTATGAAAAAACAATACAACAACATATTTAAAATGTTGTCAAAATATTATTACAAAATAAATTTTGCAAACATGTTTGCCATATATTTTGTCAATACTTAATTAAATAACATATTTTGCAATAAGTTTTCAAAAAATGTTTTAGAATCTTATGAAAATGTTACTTTTATACCCTTTATATACCCCAACATTGAAATGTTTTCTGACAACCTTTTCCAACATTTTGGGTGTTAATGCTTACCTCTGACATCTGAGGGAATAAACTAATAGCTAATGGCAAGGCAAAGGCAAAGGCAGCTGTACACACTATGGCTTGTAGAGGAAGATTAAATCGAGGGAAACGCTTCAGTAAGGTGGTTCTGTAAACAATGATATAATTACAAAGATTAAATCGAGGAAAACACTTCAGTAAGGTGGTCCTGTTAACAATGATATAATAAGTGTAAGTGATAATCAGCTCTTCATTTAATATCCACACACCCCCTGTGGAAGATTTCACCACCACCTCCATTCCAGGGGTCCATTTCACTAAACTTTACGAAGCTTTGTAAGTCTCAAAAACATTTGTAACTTACAACGAGTCGTAAGTTCCATTTCACTAAACATACTTACGAACGGTACTCTTTGTAAGTAATAGGGATTTACTACAGGGACTCTTCGTAAAGTTACGTCTAGTATTGGGTATACGTAACTTTACGAATGGTTATGAAGGGTTAAAAGTTTAGTGAAATGGACCCCAGTTGCACCCTATGTTCAATACAGCTAGAAATATTTACTAAGTTTAATGTGAAATTCCAATTCAAAATTGTTGAATTGGTCTTAAATTAGTAAATTTTGTTCGGAAATCCAAAATCTTACACATTTTTGCCACTATGTAAATGTAATTTGGATCTGGAATAATTAAAACTGTTGAATTTTGGTATTTGTGTGGCATTTCAATGGTTGAGCCCATGAAATGGACTAAATATTTTGACAACCCTGTTTGTAGAGCATCAAGGATGATTCTACAAAGGATCCAGGTTCCAATCTCTTGGTGGTCCACTTTGAAATGTATTTCAGTAATAGCGTGTTTCTATTGAGCATCCGGAATTTTTCCAGTGAAATTGTTAACCGGGTAATAGCGGAGAATGATGGGTAACGGTCAATTTCTATTGGGGACTGTTATCCGGAAAATGCAAGCAGCCGTGGCCCGATCGTCACACTTCGTGACTTTGCCGGAGAAAGGTCAAATCTCAGGTCATTGCAAGTCTTGTTGTTGGTTGACGATGGCGATCGTAATTTGTTCACTTGTAATGGGAATTTTAACATATTAATTCTATCTTCAAATGAATCTTGGAAGATAAATCCGTCCATGCTACACACAAAAAAAATAGCCTAGCCTACAAATTACAAAACACGTTTCGGCCTACACACACTCTACACCGCGCTGCAATCACTGAACATGCTGAAACCTTCTCTGGCCCTTTAGGCCTATTCCTTCAGTTGTCGACACGAAAACAGATTTTCAGCCATGATTTCTGATTTATTAATAATCTATACCTTAATTTATGCCTCTTTTAACAATGTTTAAAATATTCTTTTACTCTGAACGAAAGTTGTACGTCGTATTCATCAGCTCAGCTCCAAACACACAGAGCTGATGAAATGGTAAACAAAACAGAACACACGTTGCGATCACGTGACCGTGTCAATTTCTGGTTTCTCTCCTGTAAACGCAGTCTGTCAGAACGATGTCAGTTTACATTGGCGTTATCCGGATAATTTCTCCGCCATTATCCTACCAAAAGTAGGATAAATTTCCCGGAAAACTCTCACCGCTATTATCCGGAGAATAGCGGAGAAGGTCAGTTTCTATTGGGCACATTTAATCTCTTAGCCGGTTTTTATCCGGATAATGGCCTCAATAGAAACACGCTATAAGTGTAACTATCAATTAGCTCACTAATTCCCCAATCATTCCATCATATATAGGCTACATATTATATAAGTTTCAAATAAGCGGTGACTAATTGATTATTTTCCTGGTAGAAGTTTGGTACAAGCGACCTCCTATATGGAAGGGAATCATTAGTTAGCATATAGGCTACATCATAGATACTCCTTCCAATAGTGGATTGGTATGTAGTCTCTAGTTCTAGTCTTGATTATTACAATAAATCACTACTTTTGACTATGACCTGCTAATAGTTGACAATTAGTAAAAGCAAAAATATCAATTTAACTTACTTGTTTTCTATAGTTGCCATTACAATAGGAGGAATTAGTAATATAGGTGCTGGAAGTACTATCCTTGTCAGGGCTGTCTCTCTTAAGGCCTACAAAGTAAAAAGAAATCCATGCAAAATTTAAAATAACTATTCATGTAAAACAAATTTGCAGGTAGTTGTGCAAACCACTTAAATACTTTGAATATCAGTTTCACATTTATTTGAATAGTAGGTAAACATTAGAATATGTCAGCAGCCATACAATGCCCGGCCCTCAATGGCAGGGGTGTCTATTCTTCCAGACAATTGAAATTATTCCCTCACCCTACCGTGCTGTGTCACATCTGTCCCCAGATTCTTCCCCAACTGAAATCCCCCCAAAATGAACCAAAAAGGGAACATTTAAGGTTGGTTGCTATCTCGGGAGGTGGACACTTTCATATATTGACATACGTCATGAGCCCATGAAAAGACCTCATTATTTTTGGCAAATCCTACACCCAATGACCCTGTTTTTTCAGTAGCCTACACTGAATGACCCCCTTTCTTGAACAATTAGTCCTCAAAATTGAAATTTTGGCGCGCTTCACACACATTTTGAGCAAAATAAATGTCTATGTTGTACAGTAAAATTGGGTAAAAAGCTATTTTTGATTGTCAATTATGTGAAATTTAAAGGCGTTCCCATACAAAATCACTCCATTTTTGACATTGCCAACACCGAATGACCCCCTTTTTTCTGAAAATGTCCACAGCAATAGACCCCTAGTCTCATACGCTGGTGGGCACAGGTATGTCACTTTCATATTTGAGTGCCTTCTCCGGGTGCTATCTACATGTACTTTTTCCTTATTTTCTTGTTCCCTCCCTTCCCTGACTGAACATAGGTGTGTTGTGAGTTGTTCTATTCTGTCTTCCCTAAAACCATCAAATTCTTTCCTAGATGGTACAGTCTGGACACTGAACCATTGCATCTAAAGGACTAATGGTTCAAAGGGAAGACAGGCTGGTAAACACCTCCATGCTCTTTATTATTTTCAGAGCTAGCTGTGATTTATTATTTACAGGGGTGTGAGAGTTCAGCTTTTTTTGTTTTGATTTTCAGCTTTTTTTGTACCAGTACACTTGCTCTGTATAAAAGTATAGGATCTTCCCAAATTGCAGCTTTTTGCTAGGTGTTTTGAGCTTTTTGCTATCTGGTTTTTGCGTTTTCAGCTCTTTTATATATATATATGTGGTGACTCGCATGCCCCTTATTTATAAAGCCTTAGAATAAAAATTCTTCTGTTGCAGAGTTCTGAGAATGCCACATAACTATTGCATCTAGGGAAGAATAATCAAGGATTTGGATCTGAAGCTGAGGTTTAAAAGGGAAGATAAACTTGGACAAGAGAGCTGTTAACTAATTGATGGTTCTTCCTTAGAATCCCAAATGCTTCCCTAGATAGGCAGATGTCCAAACTAAAAAGAAAATGGATTTTGTATGAAATATGCAAAGCAGCGCTCCCTTAATTTTAGTGTGCAAACTGAGCATTATTACCTAGGCCCCTATAGTATGACCACTAGTCACTATTGCCCAGGCAGGGAAGAATTACTGACCCAACTTTTCCTGTTTTATGATAAAGTCCATGGTTTCCCTCAAATAATTATTTTTGGGATGGGAATGGGTAAAAGCCAAGGGACCACTACATGTATGCTGTTATGTACCCATTATAATTCTTCCCTAAATGACTCTTGATGAATTCACCTACCTTGTACAGCAGTCACTGCCAGCAAGTGACCATCTATTTCATTCCAAAAATAGCCATAAAACATAATAATACATATTCCAGTTATACATTTCCCCCCAAATTAGTTAATTTTATTTTTAATCTTCCTTGAATCCTGTTGACTTTCTTCTGTTTTCCCCTGTATTTTTTTTTCTTTTTCAAAATGCAAAATTCTTCCCCAAAGGGGTAAAATTATTCCCTCCCCTTTGGGGGCGATTAACGGAAGAATAAACGCCCCTGGGAATGGGCAATATTCATAACAGCTCCCCATTTCACCCCAGGGTAGAGAGAGGCATGCCAGGTAAAGTACATTGTCCAAGTGCACAACACCATGGCAGGAACTCTCAATCCTCTGATTGCTATGAGGTTATATGAATTATTTACTCACCATTTTAGCAGCAATAAGTGATGTCCCAACTGTTTTACCATCACGATCCATTACTTCAATTCCTTCCCATAACTCACTGAATCTCATTAATGTTACATTACATACATTTGCCATAGCTACAGACAAAAAACAAACAAATAAAACCTTATTAAATGTGTTAAATGTGAAGAGAAATCTGTGAATGCCCCGTTACCTGCCAGATGGACAGGTACTATAATGGAATGTTACCTGCCCAACAGCAAATTTACCAACCACTGGCATTTGTTACGATATACACCAGGGGGGCAACTTGGTATGCTTGAAGGGTATCCGGGTATCCAAATAATAATAAGGGTACACAAATAATTTGTTGGTAGGTAAGTGCCACCCGGCACCCAGATTTTAAGAATGCAGGCTCCTGTCAGTGTTGAGGACCTAAAATGGGGTCTTTGAACCTATAATGAGGCTTTAATCAGTAAATGTAAAAAGAGCTTTCTCTGGAATAGAAAAAGAGTTTGAAAAAGGGGGTCTGGAGGGTGGCATTTTTATTTACCCAAAGTGCAACAGAGTACTTCCCCCCCTCTTCGGGTTGAGGAACCAAGCTTGTTCCAAAAAATGTGATGGTATTGAGACTTGCATAATATGTGGTATCAAATTCATAAAAATTTTGTTCCAAAATTTTCTCATTTTTTCCCAAATAAATAGCCCAATTTTGCCATAATGATAGCCATGCAAATTATATTATTCATGGTCTCAAATAAGGTAACCAAGGAACACAGCAAGGTCACTCATGGGGTATCTTTTTAACAGAGGTGGTCTCAGATAGAGTATCCATTCTATGTTTTTGGTCTGATATGGGGTTAGCTTCAGAACCCCTTAAACACGATTGGTACTTAGGCACTTGTTTTTTTGTTGTTGATGTCTTTCATAAAAGTTTTTATCTTCCACTTATAAAAGTTGCCTTTCTGGGGAGGTACAGACCAGAGAAGATTTATAAGCAATCCCATGGTACTACTGAAACATTCGGGTACTTGAGAACCAGTCTAGTAATCACACCATTCTTTACTCTTCATTCCCGTTCCAAAGTCGAAATTTCAAATACTCAAAATATGTCCAAAACTTGGGTCGATAAGCGTTTTGAGATGATCTCTGAACATTACATCGGTACCCTGTTCAAATGAGCTTATTTTGTTACTATCCACCCACTTTTGAATGAGAAATAAAGGTAGAAAAGTACAAGAAAAATTCCAATTGAATGAACACATCTGCCAACAGCTTACGCGATCCGACCGCGATAGTTTGTTGCGTATTTCAAAGTACAACGCGAATGCATGACCATGGATACAATAATAGCAATATGAAAACACTAACCAATCATAATTGCGAGTTCGCATGGTTGGATTCACTTCCGCGTTTCACACACGGGTGTTCATTCACACAGTGTACGCGGAGAATCATCACGCTTGTATTCATTCAATTGAAATTTCTATGGACTAGTTCTCAAGTACCCGGATGTTTCACTTGTATTATGGGACCGCCTGTAAATCTTCTCTGGGTACAGACATAATTGGTTTTAAGCATAACATTAGTATCTTACCTACAGCTGGGAAAGGCACAAAACGTTGAATCAGCATACGTGTGGCAGGACTGAAACCACTGGCTCTACGAATTAAGAGATTAAGGCCAACCTAAAATACGAAAGGTATAACAGAGATTTATTGAAACAGTCCAAATCAAAGGCCATTTGGGCACTTGGCTTTGAAATCTATGGGCCCTACTCAATTGTCTAAGTTTTAATGTATTCCGACCGCAAACCAACAACAGGAAATACCATGGATCGATGTTAAAGTCAGTATAATGAGTCCCCTTGCCAACTTTGGTGACAAAGTTTCATGCATGTGCCCTATATGGGTTTGAAGGGTATGAACATAATTTCATACATACGCGCTATATAACAGCATGTGTGATTGGTCGATAGGCGGGCATAAACAATGTTTACGCCCGGCGTTCCGGTCATAAACAAGCCGCGCAAGAACTGATGGACGCTCGCGAGTAGGATATTACGCGCCTATGTTCGCGAGCTATTTACGCAAAGCGCGAGTGATGTACGCAATGTTCGCGCGCATCCAAGCACGATGGACTGAGCAAGTAAACATTTTCTTACGATTAGCGATGGGAAAACTGTTAAAAAATGATAAGGAACTGGTAGTTTTTAGTTTAAAATGATGGTATTTTTAGTTTTGGAGGAAAATAACAGCAAGCAGAATGTTGCGTATGTAAGAACATACTCAGGCATAAACAATCGTTTAGTCATGAAAATATATGAATGAACCCCTAATTCAAAGCTGATAATATCCATCTTGGGGCAATATATATACACCACCACTTAAATTGGGGAACAAACCAAAAGACTAATGAAGACCTAAAAGGTAACTAGTACTAGTTTTGTTTCATAGCTGATCCTCTTCCTCCCTGTCTGTAAAGAAACTGAAAGTGTGTCAAAATAACATTGATGTTTTATAAAAGTGTAGGAGAAATGTAATTTAATCAACATTTTTAACCCCCTCCCCTTTCCAACAAAACTAGTTTCATTTATAGGACTTCATCTATCTGTTGGTTTGTTCCCTTATACCAATTTAATAATGGAACATCATTCTCAAAATATAATCTAGATCACTTACAGCAATTGAACAGGCACTTGATACAGCTCCTCCATAACCCATGAGAAATCTCTTGGCGGAAGTTTCCTGTGTCAAAGACAGATTTGTATTAAAATACATTCTAGCTTAATTCCTAATATTGAAGAGTGTCATGCTAACTACTCAGGTAAATCCAGCCAACGCAAGGTGGAATTCTTTCTGCTTTTATCTGCTTCACAATCTTAAAGGAATGGATATCCTAGATTGATGGGGCTCATTTCACAAAACCATAATCTTACCTTTGATTTACTACAAATCTATAAAACCAAATGTAAGATCGATTATTATTCTTTCTCAAATGAGTCCCTATGACATAAAACCAAATGTAAGATCGATTATTATTCTTTCTCAAATGAGTCCCTATGACATCGACCCCATTTTGACTTTAGTTGTTTGAACTTAACTTCAGAAGTCTACTTTAGTCGTTTGAACTCAACTTCAGAAGTCTACTTCTAATGATGACCCAGAGCAACTTTTGTAAATCAAACTTGACTTTTGCAGTGTAAAAGAACACACACAATTAGAAATTGACTTCCGTGTAAACACCCATCAACAAATAATTTATGCTAATCTTTAGTTGCAATCTGAATTTGATATTGCGATTGAAGTCAACTTCTCTTTCTGTGTAAACAGGGTCATAGACACATACACAATTTAAAATACCTAGTTATATCTCTGTAGAATAGTTTGAAATCATGTGTCACTCACCTTTGTTGCATTTCTATTAGAATAGTTGACACATGCATTGTGACTCTGATTCAACCACTGAAAGCAAGAAAAAATGTAACATTGAATAAATTGTTTGTATTACATAATATCAGACATAATAGCATAAGCCCAAACATATTTTTGTAGAGGGCAATAAGGAGCTGCCAATTGACTTATGTTATGAACAAGTTTACAAGTTACAAGTTTTGGTTTTATTCAAAACATTTTAATAACGTTTAAATGTCGGGTTATTAAAAGGTTATAAAAACGTTTTTAAAATGTTTTATACGAATAAACATCATAACCAAATATTTTGTCAACTCTTAAATAACATTATGTTAGAATGTTTTGCATCAAGTTTTCACAAATGTTTTTCAAACATTATTTAATAATATTTGAAAATACTTAAACATTTAAAAACGTTTTTATACCCTTTATATAATCCGACAATTTAACATTGTGTTTTTTTTTGTAAAACGCTTTGCGTTTTCTGTGAAACTATAGTTTCTGTCACATTGCCAATTGATGTTCTCTTTTCATTTTTTTGTTTGTAATTTTTTTTAGCTGATTGACATAACATTTTTGCCAAATTTAGAATATACTTTCATCAATAATATTTAAAAAGTTTGAAGCAACATACACAAAGAAAATGTGGCAGCTTATTTGGCAAATTAGGAAACAAGAAAATGGTTGAAATTGAACAAAATGAATGAGGTTGTAAATGTGCTATTCCAGTTGAAATCCATACACCCCCTATAGAAGACATGCCCTTAGTCATCCATAAGGGAGTGTGAATTTCAAATGGGGCTACTTGAATGGATAACTCCATTTGAAATTCACACCACCTGTGTGGGAGATTAAGGTCATGTCTTCCATAGGGGATGTATGGATTTCAATTGGTATATCCCAATCTTATCTAGTCCTTGTTAAAGAATGACTCGCGATAGTGGGGGACACGCGATCAAGGGGGGGTGAGCGGCGAAGCCGCCACCAGCCGTGAAGCGGCGAGTGCGAGCCGTGTGTGTGGTTCCCAGTAGTTTCTCTCCACTGATCCCAGTAGCTTCTCTCCCTATGGATAATACAGGTACACGGTCTGTAACACAGACTAAATCTTACCTGCCAAAATACAGTGGTACCCAGGGTTTGACCAGGTAGAAGCAAACCCACAACTATAGGGGTCCCAAATGGTACATACCCTGCAAAAAGAAACAATTGGAGGTTTTATGTGTTGAACAATCAAATCTAGGACCAAAAAAAAAAGTTGTTTAATTGTCCTCATCCGACCAACCCTATTCTGGAAAATCTTGAAAAAAGTTGTTATTTGGAAGGGGTATAAAGAATATCAATTCTAATATTGGAAATTCCAGAATGTTTTTTTGTCTTTCAAATCCTGAAAAGTTTATTAAACAGTTTCTTCACAATTTTAATTATGGAAATTCCAGAAATTTTTTTTTTCTTTCAAAATTGTTGACATCTTGAAAAGTTTATTAAACAGTTTCTTCACACTTCTAAACTGGTTTATAAACATGAATGAAATACAGTAGAGAAATATCCCAATTCATACCTATTTGGGCTATTTATGAAGCTTAGAATTAAAGGCATACAATCATGTTTTGGCTATGACCATTAGATAAAAATAGATAACATAATCATACCAACCAACCCTACCCCTTGGAGGGGATCTAAAAATTCCCCTTATTATTATTGATTGCTATTTGTTTCAGAAAAAGAACTGAACCAAAGACCTACCT
This sequence comes from Amphiura filiformis, assembly GCF_039555335.1. Lineage (NCBI taxonomy): Eukaryota > Metazoa > Echinodermata > Ophiuroidea > Amphilepidida > Amphiuridae > Amphiura > Amphiura filiformis. The sequence continues at coordinate 48,015,545 of NC_092630.1, read as the reverse complement.
GACATCCTAAATGGCATAACAATTTTCTGTCCTGTGTCTGGATGTATTATAGCCTGCAGAAATATGATGATAAAACAAACGTTAAATTTCATACACTCAACTGCAAAAGTCTTCTTATAATCATTACTTGTCAATGTCAGACTGCATGTATACAAAATTTGATCTGCAATGCATACATCAACCTATGAGTATGAGTAGAGTAGAGTCTGAAGTTTACCGTTGTCTAAAATCCATTTTCCGTGTTGTAATCCGTGTTGTAAAATTTGTCATGAATAAAGCTTAAAATGTATAAACAATGATATTAATGTCACAATAAAGTGTTCAATATCGCGATCAATATGCTCTGATTGGAATATTCTCACGATAATAGGCCGACTATTACGATGTTTGGAGGCATATAGGGGGTTCATGCCTTGGTAATATCTTTATTTCGGTATTATTAAACAGTATTTTTATCATAAAAATTGATACACACAACTCATGTTTGTTTTTAACATTTATTTCTCTTATCTTTTAACAATTTTTGTCACATCATACAGAAATGTCATTTTCCGTGTTGTACCTACGATTCCGTGATTTTCTTCCGTTTTCCGTAAAACGGAAAACTTCGGACTCTACCTTATGAGACTCAGAGATGTAATCTAGCACTTATATGTTCATTCAGTACTTGTGACTTATTGGTCAAAATATTGGTATAGCAATCTAAAGGTCACTAGTATGAAGCCCGCTGGGTGCCCATGTTTTATATTATGTGTGCCAACAACTCTTGGGAAAGATAAAATCTTACACAAACTAATCAGCCAGAGTATTATAATCCTAATCTTGTTAGACCATGTACAGTTTGGATTTATACAAATACTATTTAAAAAACTTTTTGGATGTAATGAACAGTAGCTCCAAAATAATCACATCATTGTTTTATCATACAATACATGCTTGTTGAACAACCGCAGACCCATGATTTGAAATTAGCGGAGGGGCCGAGAGGCTGATTTAGCATGATTTTGGCAGTTGCTCAGGGATGCACTGCTCCCTGGGTCTACCACTGTGGAAACCAGAATGTGATACCCTGAGCTGAATAAGCGAGGGCAAAATAAAAATGAGTGATTTATAAATCAGAATGATCATGAATATCAAATATAATTAGCATCCCAGTATAAATCTCTCTGACATGATAGATATTTGATAGTGATGATCATATTTAATAGTTTTATTTGTGTCAATTAAAGCCCTTCCGAAACTGAAAACCTGTGCGGAATGCATTTTTGTTGCTTCCATAATTCGCCGGGGAATATGCACGCATAGTCTCCCTGTGTTCAAGAATCAAGATGAAGAATTTCATTGAGATATATAACTTACGCTATTTTTATGTCTGACAATAGTCACAATACCAGAAGTGAGATTTCTGTGGGTAATTTTGGAGAAAAAAACTGAGGAAAACAATGAAATTTACCCAATCCAGCAGGAATAATGGAATAATGCTCAAATAGCGGTGATTTTACAAATGCACATGGGGCTTTGATACAAACTATTAATTAAGATGACCTAATGACCAGTATAAGCTTACCTGTTTTCTTTTCTGTTCCACCCATAGCTCCTCATCAGTAGTTCCCTCTGGTACAGTGCCATTTTTGTAGTCGTCTAACAATTTAATCGCATCCTCAAGTTGTTGCTGAAGTATAAATTAGTTTTATAGAAAAGTCGATCAATTGAAAAAGTCTGTAAAATATTTTTACCTTCATTTTTTGGTTCAAATGTTAGTACAGATGAATTTTCATGCTAAACAATATTCACATGGGTAGGGTTCTACCTTTCTTTTGACTATAGCCAGTTGAAAGTATTTCTAAACAGTTATTGGCCCTAGCTGACCATACTTTTAAGCCCGGGGGGTACTCAAGTTTGGTTTTGGTAGGGACGTGCTGCTGAGATTTTGGAAGTGGACCCATAAATATACCAATTTTTCAAGAAATTTGGACCCATTGATATACCAAAAGTCAAAATTTTCGGCCGAATTTAACCAAAATTGTCTTAGTTTTTACAAATTTTCCCAAAATTTTGGGAAAATTTTGGCTAGATTAAGGAAAAATTGGGCTGTTTTCCGAAAAAAATTGAGAAAATTTTGAAAAAGGACCCATTCATATACCAAAATAGGCTTTGAAAAGGGGGTCATTGATATACCAGAAGGCTGAAAATGCTACCCATGTTTATGCACCCCTCGTATGGTCATTTGTACTGAGTACCACTACCCCCCGGGCTTTTAAGTCAGGAATCACAATCCACACATTGAAAAGTTCAGATGCATAACGCAAAAATATGCTATGTGCTCCCTTGAGTTATTTTTGTCCATAGTGTTATTGATAGTATTAGTTTAGTACATATTTTTGAACGGACATATTCATTGTATTTGGCCGCAGTGCCTGCTGGCGAAATGTTTTGAACAGAAAATGTTTAAATGTTGGGTTATATAATGGGTATAAAACATTTTGATAACATTTAAAAACATTTTTGAAAACTTGCTTCATAACATTCTAACATTAGTTAGCTAAGTGTTGACAAAACATTTTGCAAAATTGTTTGCCCAACAAACATTTTAATGCTCAGTTTAAAGAGATTAGCATTTATTGGTTGAATATATCCTGTGGTGAATGCGGGTGATTGGCGGCCTGGATAATATAGGATTAGGATAGACTTCTCAATTAACATCATACTCACCTTTGATGTGAATAAGGTCCTCGGATCAATGATATCAAGAAAATGCTTGTAGCGCCCAAGGAATGTGCCCTGACAAATAAAATCACAACATCAATGCTTATGAGAATTAATAAATCACAGGAATGTTAATACACAAATTTCCATCATTAATGCTGAATGTTAAATTGCTGTAAATCTTTGAGGATCTACTTCCGCGACATTAACAAGGTGCTCATGCAGTGTAGTATGTGTGCTTTGAGCATCGTACGCATTTCACCACCATGCACATTAGTGCAGTACTATTACGCTGACTTTCCTATTCGGAGAGGATGACAATTTCGACCTCCTCGTCTGTTTACAAACAGAGAGGTAGACAAAGGGCCGTTCCGCTTGTCCAAACAAGTATCAGAAGGATGGTCCACAATAGCGTGATCCACGTAACATGAATAGGGATTAAAAAGCTGTCAAGTAGAACCATGTGCTTCTTTTGTCCAATTTGCCATCAAGATTTCATATGGAAACAGTTCAGACCCAGAACACGATCATGTCAGAAATTAATAATTTGTTCTGGGACTGATTATTCGGATTACATGCACATTAGGGTGGGACGAAAAACACTTTTTTTCTCGGATCGACTTAGAACTCTCGGAGAATTTTATATGTATGCTAATTATGTGACAAGGGTACATTTGTGATATTCAAATTATTATAAAATGGGATAAATCAATTTCTTTACACAGCCGTGACGTTAGTCACGGCTGTGTCTTTTTTCTTACAGATTCTTACACAGCCGTGACGTTAGTCACGGCTGTGTCTTTTTTCTTACAGGTTCTTCTTTCTTCTTTCTTTCTTCTTTCTGTCAACCTTTACATTTGCTCTAGCGCTCACATGCTTACATCGATTTTGACCTAACTTGGTCACAATGACCATTGACCATGCCCTACATGTCACATGAAACTCGTGGGGTCAAAGGTCACGCAGGGGTCACAGGGGTCAAAAACGTGATTTCAACTAAAAATGCATCTTCTCCCACAATTACGTAGGTCAGTGACGCCACTTGCACACATGCATTGTCATTACCCAGTGTCTATGTGGTGTACACAGATTTGGGGTCAAAGGTCATTAAGGGGTCACTTCCGGTATAAAATGAAAAACTTTCAAAAAATTTTATTAGCTAAGTAAAACATAGCACAGTAACGGTATGTTCATATATGATCTGCAGTCCCCAATGTATATGTGGTATTTTTTTTTATTTGGGGTCAAAGCTCATTAAGGGGTCACTTCGTATGAAAATAAATACATTTAAAATGCATCTTCTTCCACAACTTATGTGGGACAGAGACGCCGCTTGCACACATGCATTGTTATTACCCAGTGTCTATGGGGTGTACACAGATTTGGGGTCAAAGGTCATTAAGGGGTCACTTCCGGTATAAAACGAAATACATTCAAAAAATTTTATTAGCTAAATAAAACATGGGACAGTAACGGTATGTTCACACATGATCTGCAGTCACCCAATGTATATGTGGTATTTTTTTATTTGGGGTCAAATCTCATTAAGGGGTCACTTCCGGTAAAAAATGAAATACCTTTAAAATGCATCTTCTTCCAAAGATTCTGTAGGACAGTGACGCCACTTGCACACATGCATTGTTATTACCCAGTGTCTATGGGGTGTACACAGATTTGGGGTCAAAGTTCATTAAGGGGTCACTTCGGTATAAAACGATATACCTTCAAAATGCCCTTCTGCCACAAAAAGCATAGCAAAGTGATGCCACGTGGACACGTGCATTGACATTAGCCAATGTCTATGGGGTTTTCATATATTTTGGGGTCAAAGGTGATTAAGGGGTGAAAACACGGCTGTGTTTGTGGTCTTAGACCACAGCTAAGTCTAGTTTCTTCTTCTTCTTCTTCTTTCTGTCAACCATTACATTTGCTCTAGCACTCACATGCTTACATCGATTTTGACCTAACTTGGTCACAATGATCATTGACCATGCCCCTACATGTCACATGAAACTCGTGGGGACAAAGGTCACGCAGGGGTCACAGGGGTCAAAAACGTGATTTCAACTAAAAATGCATCTTCTCCTACAACTTACGTAGGTCAGCGACCCCACTTGCACACATGCATTGTTATTACCCAGTGTCTATGTGGTGTACACAGATTTGGGGTCAAAGGTCATTAGGGTCACTTCGGTATAAAACGAAAAACCTTCAAAAATTTTATTAGCTAAGTAAAACATAGCACAGTAACGGTATGTTCACATATGATCTGCAGTCACCCAATGTATATGTGGTATTTTTTTTTACTTGGGGTCAAAGCTCATTAAGGGGTCACTTCCGGTATAAAAAGAAATACCTTTAAAATGCATCTTCTTCCACAAATTATGTGGGACAGAGACGCCACTTGCACACATGCATTGTTATTACCCAGTGTCTATGGGGTGTACACAGATTTGGGGTCAAAGGTCATTAAGGGGTCACTTCGTATAAAACGAAATAACTTCAAAAATTTTTATTAGCTAAGTAAAACATGGGACAGTAACGGTATGCTCACACATGATCTGCAGTCACCCAATGTATATGTGGTATTTTTGTATTTGGGGTCAAATCTCATTAAGGGGTCACTTCCGGTATAAAACGAAATACCTTTAAAATGCATCTTCTTCCACAGATTATGTGGGACAGAGACGCCACTTGCACACATGCATTGTTATTACCCAGTGTCTATGGGGTGTACACAGATTTGGGGTCAGAGGTCATTAAGGGGTCACTTCCGGTATAAAACGAAAAACCTTCAAAATTTTTTGTTTGCTAAGAAAAACATAGGACAGTAACGGTATATTCACACATGAATTGTGGTTACCCAGTTTATATGTGGTATTATTTTATTTGGGGTCAAAGGTCATTAAGGGGTCACTTCGGAATAAAACGAAATACCTTTAAAATGCTTCTTCTTCCACAAATTACGTAGGACAGTGACGCGACTTGCACGCATGCATTGTTATAACACAGTGTCTATATGGTGTACACACATTTCTGGTCAAAGGTCAGTAAAGGGTCACTTCCGGTATAAAACGATATACCTTCAAAATACCCCTTCTGCCACAAAAAGCATAGCAAAGTGATGCCACGTGGACACGTGCATTGACATTAGCCAATGTCTATCGGGTTTTCATATATTTTGGGGTCAAAGGTGATGAAGGGGTCACAACACGGCTGTGTTCGTGGTCTTAGACCACAGCTAAGTCTAGTTACACAGCCGTGACGTTAGTCACGGCTGTGTCTTTTTTCTTACAGGTTCTTTCTTCTTTCTTTCTGTCAACCATTCATGTGCTCTGGCTCTCACACGATTTTGACCTAACTTGGTCACAATAATCATTGACCGTGCCCCTACATGTCATATGAAACTTGCGGGGTCAAAGGTCACGCAGGGGTCACAGGGGTCAAAAACGTGATTTCAACTAAAAATGCATCTTCTCCCACAACTTACGCCGGACAGCAACCCCACTTGCACACATGTATTGCTATTACCCAGTGTCTATGTGGTGTACACAGATTTGGGGTCAAAGGTCATTAAGGGTCACTTCCGTATAAAACGAAAAACCTTCAAAAATTTTTATTAGCTAAATAAAACATAGCACAGTAACGGTATGTTCACATATGATCTTCAGTCACCCAATGTATATGTGGTATTTTTTTTATTTGAGGTCAAATCTCATTAAGGGGTCACTTCCGGTATAAAACGAAATACCTTTAAAATGCATCTTCTTCCACAGATTATGTAGGACAGTGACGCCACTTTCACACATGCATTGTTATTACCTAGTGTCTATGGGGTGTACACAGATTTGGGGTCAAAGGTCATTAAGGGGTCACTTCCGGTTTGAATCGAAATATCTTCAAAAAAATTTATTAGCTAAGAAAAACATAGGAGAGTGATGGTATGTTTACACATGAATTATGTTTACCCAATGTATATATGGTATTTTTTTATTTGGGGTCAAAGGTCATTTAAGGGTCATTTCCGGTATAAAACGAAATACCTTTAAAATGCATCTTCTCCCACAAATTACGTAGGACAGTGATGTCACTTACACACATGCATTGTTATTACCCAGTGTCTATGGGGTGTACACAGATTTGGGGTCAAAGGTCATTAAGGGGTCACTTCCGTATAAAACGAAATAACTTCAAAAAACTTTATCAGCAAAGAAAAATATAGCACAGAGACGATACATTCACACATGAATTGATGTTACTCAGTATATACGTGGTATTTTTTTTATTTGGGGGTAAAAGGTCATTAAGGGGTCACTTCCGGTCTGAGACAAAAAACCTTCAAAATGCCCCTTCTGCCACAAATAACATGGCAAAGTGATGACACGTGCACACATATATTGACATTAGCCAAAGTCTATGAGGTTTTCATATATTTTGGGGTCAAAGGTCATTAAGGGGTCACAACACGGCTGTGTTCGTGGTCTTAGACCACAGCTAAGTCTAGTTACACAGCCGTGACGTTAGTCACGGCTGTGTCTTTTTTCTTACAGGTTCTTCTTTCTTTCTTCTTTCTTCTTTCTTCTTTCTTCTTTCTGTCAACCATTACATTTGCTCTAGCACTCATATGCTTGCATCGATTTTGACCTAACTTGGTCACAATGATCATTGACCGTGCCCCTACATGTCACATGAAACTCGTGGGGTCAAAGGTCACGCAGGGGTCAAAAACGTGATTTCAACTCAAAATGCATCTTCTCCTACAAATTACGTAAGACAGTGACGCCACTTGCACACATGCATTGTTATTACCCAGTGTCTATATGGTGTACACAGATTTGGGGTCAAAGGTCATTAAAGGGTCACTTCCGGTATAAAACGAAATACTTTCAAAATTTGTTATTAGCTAATGAAAACACAGGACAGTAACGGTATGTTCACATATGAGTTGCAGTTACCCAATGTATATGTGGTATTTTTTTATTTGGGGTCAAAGGTCATTAAGGGGTCACTTCCGGTATAAAACGAAATACATTTAAAATGCATCTTCTCCCACAAATTACGTAGGACAGTGACACTACTTGCACACATGCATTGTTATTACCCAGTGTCAATGTGGTGTACACAGATTTGGGGTCAAAGGTCATTAGGGGCCACTTCCGTATAAATCAAAATATCTTCAACAAATTTTATTAACTAAGAAAAACATAGGAGAGTGATGGTATGTTCACACATGAATTGTGTTTAACCAATGTATATATGGTATTTTTTTATTTGGGTTCAAAGGTCATTAAGGGGTCATTTCAGGTGTAAAACGAAATACCTTTAAAATGCATCTTTTCCCACAAATTACGCAGGACAGTGATGCCACTTACACACATGCATTGTTATTACCCAGTGTCTATGGGGTGTACACAGATTTGGGGTCAAAGGTCATTAGGGATCACTTCCGTGTGACACGAAAAACTTTCAAAATGCCCTTCTGCCACTTAATAACATGGCAAAGTAATGCCACGCATACGCATAAATTGACATTAGCATATGGGGTTTTCATATATTTTGGGGTCAAAGGTCATTAAGGGGTCACACCACGGCTGTGTTCGTGGTCTTATTCTTCTTCTTTCTTCTTTCTTTCTTCTTTCTGTCAACCATTACATTTGCTCTAGCACTCACATGCTTACATCGATTTTGACCTAACTTAGTCACAATGATCATTGACCGTGCCCCTACATGTCACATGAAACTCGTGGGGTCAAAGGTCACACAGGGTCACAGGGGTCAAAAACGTGATTTCAACTCAAAATGCATCTTCTCCTACAAATTACGTGAGGACAGTGACGCCACTTGCACACATGCATTGTAATTACCCAGTGTCTATGTGGTGTACACAGATTTGGGGTCAAAGGTCATTAAGGGGTCACTTCCGTGTAAAACGAAAAAGCTTCAAAATTTTTATTAGCTAAGTAAAACATAGTACAGTAACGGTATGTTCACACATGATCTGTAGTCACCCAATGTATATGTGGTATTTTTTTTATTTGGGGTCAAATCTATTAAGGGGTCACTTCCGTATAAAACAAAATACCTTTAAAATGCATCTTCTTCCACAGATTCTGTAGGACAGTGACGCAAATTGCACACATGCATTGTTATTACCCAGTGTCTATGGGGTGTACACAGATTTAGGGTCAAATGTCATTAAGGGGTCACTTCCGGTATAAAACGAAAAACCTTCAAAATTTTTTATTTGCTAAGAAAAACATAGGACAGTAACCGTATGTTCACACATGAATTGTGGTTACCCAGTTTATATGTAGTATTATTTTATTTGGGGTCAAAGGTCATTAAGGGGTCACTTCCGGTATAAAACGAAATACCTTTAAAATGTTTCTTCTTCCATAAAATACGTAGCACAGTGATGCCACTTGCACACATGCATTGTTATAACACAGTGTCTATATGGTGTACACACATTTGAGGTCAAAGGTCAGTAAGGGGTCACTTCCGTATAAAACGATATACCTTCAAAATGCCCCTTCTGCCACAAAAAGCATAGCAAAGTCATGCCACATGGACACGTGCATTGACATTTGCCAATGTCTATGGGGTTGTCATATATTTTGGGGTCAAAGGTGATTAGAGGTCACAACACGGCTGTGTTCGTGGTCTTAGACCACAGCTAAGTCTAGTTATTTTTGTAACAGGGTTAGAAAGTTGGGGGTCAGGGTGACAATTGATTTGGGAAAAAATGCAATTTCCGCCTAATTTTGAGCTTGAAAAAGCCATAACTCAATGTATGAGCTATTGAGGGGCTGTTTGTGTCTTTTTGTTCAGTATTTCAATAGCTAAATAGTGGTATAAAATTTGACTCAGTTAAATGTACTGACAAAAAATAAAGTAGTAATATGTTACCCCTACCAAAACCAAACCCAAACAACAACACAACATCGGCATTTACGTTTTCTTTGTTGTCAACGGCATATAATCCGGATGTTAAAAACTTACCCGGATGACCGTTGGTGACTTGCTCGAGAACTCTAGCTTCGAATTTGCACACGATAGTTACGCATTCGAAGCTAGAGTGCTTTGCTATGGTTTTTCGGTCGGACAGCGGTGCAATTTTTTGCACCAGAGGTTATTTATTCTGTTAATGTTGAAATTTGGATGAAAGTTATTTCGATGAGTCAACTGTATCTTTTGAGCAAGATTTGCCTATTTTGGGCAGTCTAAAATTTTGCTGAAGTGTAATTTTAGCAACATTTTTGATGCAATCGCCGGTCGTGATCGGCTGTGTTTACTTCTGAACTTCCATTGCTTTACACGGTGTCATGCTTCAGCGAATCCGACTACATTTTGAATGCTACGGTCTCTAGCCTAGAATGTGAAGCTATCGGTGAGCAAATTCTTGGCTAGACTTCTTGAGCAAGTGGTGACCTATAGCCAAGACCTCCCTCTAGAGCAAGTTTATATTTGTTTAGCCCTGAGAGTCCCAGTTTTGAAGGACCTATTCTTTTTTGCGCCAATTTTCACTCAAATTTGAGGACTTCGGGCAGAAATATGCCTGTACAGTTCTATGGGGAAAATTTTCAAGTTGATAATTATGCATTTTTTATGTCAGATTCAGTTTCTACACAAAATTTCACCCTAGAAAATGTTTCTTTAAGTGGGATATCTTTCACTTTAAGTTCTCACCATTCTGGCCACCAAAGTCAAACGTAAAGTTAAGTCAAAGCTTGAACGCTGTCATATGATGTGGTTTGATGAAAAATTAGAATTCATCTTTTATACCTACATGTAGCCCGAAACATCATGGCCCTAGTTGTTCCTTCCTCACCATAGGGCCATGAACACGGTACCATGTTAAAAAGTCGGCACCCTGAACTCATGTCCCGGTGCACACCGTCACACTGACGGCATCTATTTATAGCAAGAATTCAAAACACTGTGACAATAACGCAATCTGGTCTTTTACATGTACATGTATATCCTCAAATGTGCTCAAAATTTACGAACATGCACCAAATACATGTATGTTTTGTTTAAGTCTCATCTTCACGTGAGGAATGGTAGGAAGTGGTATTTATGTGAAAAAGTAGTATTTTTTGTGTACCCTGGAAAGGTCTACTTAAGGTAGACATCTCAGACCTCGAAGCGGAGAAGTCAGTGCCAGTGGAAATCGTAGTGACGGAGGTGTGAGTACCTCGGGCTAACCTATACTCTGATCAGCTCGTAATAGGCGCAGCACCTACACGAACTGCGCTTTCCGTTTTGCGTGAATGACGCACGCTTTTGTGAATTTACGCGTGCGTAAGTTGGAACTTTATTGACTTGTGCAGTAACAAAAACCAAATAATTCCCGCCTATTAAGAGCTGATCATAGTATACATGTACATCATGCATCATCATTCATATCAGGTCTGCCATAGTCGATTTTTGATAAATAAAAATGTTATTAATCATGATGAACGCATTCAGTTGAACTCGAAATTATACTGATATTTATTACATCAAAATACTATAAAATGGTTATGAAAAAGTTTATATAATTATATTTGTGATAGTAAAAAGTAAAGTATAGGCTTATATTATTGAATGCAACATATCATTTATGGCATAATTATAATGACACTTCAATACTGAACAATTCTAATTTTAGAATCTGCCAGTTTATTATCCGAAAAACCGACTATTGACTTTCACTTTTAAGCAGAACTTTACCCCCTGTTTACCCCGGGACTTCGTTCTCTAAAACACACTGTCAATCATACTTGTTTATCAATAAAATCTAACCACAAGACTAAGCATGGTGGTACAATACGTGCTAGATGCGTACGTTCATCCGCCAGCACAAAAGCGCCGCATTCCCTAGATAGTTGTGTACCATTGTATAGTTAATGGTACCAGTATGTGTCGGGAGGATTTAAACAATAACGAGATCTGGGCGACCAATCACAAGCCAGATTCATTTAAAGATGCATTACATCATGACCAATTTTAGTTAGGCCAGAAAAACTCTCCATAGAGTCCCATGTTAAAAATGTTAACTGCAATCCAAAGCCAGTAGTCCACTTGGGAAGCTAACAGAGCCTGAAAAGAAAAGGTGACTGAAAAGATCAGGTGACTGAAAAGATCAGTTGTGAAAATCTATCAATTGTGCACACATTAATTAAATCAGAGTTTTAAGCTTAAATGTAATAGCCAGAGTATGCACAATTGGCAAGTGGACTACGGAGAAGTCTATATCAGGTCTGATTCATCAGAATTCAGATCATGTCAGTCAGACATTGTTAAAACTTTAAGCTTACCTACCTGATCAAAGCGAGGTTTGTTGAGTTGGAAAGGGGGATAGCTTGCCATTTCAGTTTAGTTTTAGTGCAAGGTCCTTTTCATTTAGTGACTCAGCGGAACAATCAAGGTCACACGGTGATTCAAGGACAAATAAAAAAAAAGTAGAACCAGAAACAGGAACCCGGTCGAAAAGTAAACAACAATAACATTAACCTATGACCTGTGCCAAATTGACCTGGGAAAGTGTTACCACTGCCACATTTAAAAACGTATTAAATTTAGAGATTGACCTAGTAGGGCCGAGAGGGCACAACTTGTAAATGAATGTACCGACGGAAATATTTTTTGCCGACGGAAGGCAAGTTGTGAATGGTTGCCCCAATTTTTTTTTCAATGGTTTGAAAACGTGAAGAGCGCAAAAAACAAAAAAACAAAAACAAAAAAACAAACAAAAAAAAGGATATCAGGCGCTAGCAACCGAAAAACAACAACTAATTTTAGGTATAATTCAATTTTTAAACATTTTTTAATATACAAATTTCCATTCTTTCTTTCATCACCGTGCATAAGCAAAGTAAAATATTAGTCCATTGATCACCCAAATTATTTTTCACCAACACCTTCCGTAGCTTTCCGTCTACCGACGGCCTCTCATGAACCGACGGCCATCATGAGCGGGGGGGCAGTGGCGTAACTTTGGGCCAGGGTGCCGGGGCGAAAGTAGATCGGGTGCCCCTGACCAAGGATGTGCATATAGTCCGACGTGTAGAACAGTGGCGTAGCTAGGGGTTATGGCGCCCAGGGCTAAGGATACATAATGGCACCCCGGCCTATTTCTTGAGCGGAGCTTGCGAAAACTTGCACAAACATGACAAATAGGGCAAATCACGGATTAATTTGTAGTCATAATGAACTTGAGTTGAATATCGGTCTTAAATTGATCTTTCAAATGACTCAAAAATTTGACCTTCATCACTGAATGGGGCGCACAATCGACGCTGAATTGGTTAATTCGGCGCCCCCCTATAAGGGTGGCGCCCAGGGCACGTGCCCCTTCGCTACGCCACTGGTGTAAGACCTATTTTCTAAGTTAACAGCAGTGAGCTCAGCTCAGACTATGATCACTATCACACATGGCGCAACTTAAAGACGAATCGCGAAAGTCCATTGACCGTAGCGCGCCGCCCGATTTTTTTTTTTTTTCTGGTGGGTCAGTTAGGGGTGGTGCAATAATTATGTGTACCCGGGGGTGAATTATAGGGGGGCAAAGATTTTTGGCAGGCCAAAAAGGGGGGCAAGCATTTTTGGCAGGTCGAAAGGGGGATCAAGCGATTTTGGCAGGTCGAAAGGGGGGGCAAGCAATTTTGGCACAGATATTTTTGGCACCGATGATATTACGCCCTAAAAAGGCGAGGGAAAACGTTACGAACACGTTCAAATATGCAAAATTTCCTGCTCGCTGCGCTCGCATTATATGTTAAGACAATTTAAGGTTTTAAATTCGGGTTCCCCAAAATCTTGCATGTGTAAAGGGGGGGCAAAGATTTTTGGCACGTCAAAAGGGGGGCAAAGGTTTTTGGCACGTCGAAAGGGGGGCAAAGGTTTTTGGCACGGCCAAAGGGGGGCAAGCGATTTTGGCAGACCATTTTGAGAATTCACCCCGGGGTACACATAATTATTGCACCACCCCTTAGTGGACTTTCGTTGTTAATCTTTCTTGAGCGATCATAGTCTTGAGTATATAGTTGCTAACTAAGAAAAACAGGTCCTACTCGTCGGACTGTGTGTGCATGGTGCAAAGCTAATCAATTTTGGCCATAGACCTACCGAATAACTTGTTAATAAAAAAATGTTTTCATCTTCCAAAGTCTTTACTTTTGAAGATTCGTCACTAGCTGTAGTGACGTAGCTAGGGGTTGTGGCGCCCAGAGGAAAGAATACAGTCAATACACAATACCAGTGGTGCGGGCACGCAAAAATGTGCATACAAATTTCGTATAGCCTAATCAAGTTGAATTTTGGTCTTTCAAATGACAATTTATGTGCAATGCGCGCGAAAATTTTGTGATGAAGGGGGCCCCCAAATGAAGAGTATAATTCTATAAATGGTGGGTAAAGGTTTCCACTTCTTTCCTATAACAAAGTATTATCGTGTCGAAATGGTATCCGGTCTGCTGACGGGTGCCCCTTAGCCGGGTGCCCGGGGGCGCGGCCCCCAGAGCCCATAGGAGTTATGCCACTGCTAAAAATTAATGCATGATTAGTCCTATTTGCGCGCTCCGCTCCAAGAATTGAGGAGGGGTGCCATTATATATCCTTAGCCCTGGGCGCCACAACCCCTAGCTACGAAACTGTCCAAAATTTGGAGGCCCCCAAACGCACCATGAGGAAGGCATCTGCACTTAAGTGGCAAAGTTGTTAGATTTTACTAGGACATTTGCGCGCAAAGCGCGCAAAAATTTTGAGACTGTTTTAGTCCAAATTGAAGTTGAATTTTGCTATTCAATAGGCCAGTGTGTGCGAAGCGGGCAACATTTTGCACTTCTTGCATAATATTTTGGCCCAAAACTGGTGTTTTTCGGCTTAAATGGAAGATATGCACACTGCACAGGGCAATTTAGGGGGCCCCCAAAATTTGGGGCCCCGGGCCCGGGCCCATCTGGCCCTATGGTAAATCCGACCCTGCCCCCGGGGCCCGGGCACCCTGGCCCAAAGTTAAGCCACTGATCGATTCAGCGCGTTGTACCAGCGGCGTAGCTGGGATTTTTTCCAAGGGGGGCAAGCCTGTATGGGGCGGGGGCCCAACTCCACCAAATTTCCCTGCACTTGGGGGGGCCCAAATAGACAATTTTGCCAGGCTTATTGATAATAATCGTATGGTATTGCATATCGTATATGGATTCTCCATCTCTCTGCCCCTCTTCTCCCTCTCTCCTCTCTTTTTTCCTCTTTCTCCCTCCTTTTTCCTCTTTTTTCCTTGCACTAGGGGGCGGGGGCCCAAATAGGCAAATTTTGCCAGGGGGGCAATTGGCCCCCCTATTTCTTTTCTTCTCTTATTTTTCTGTCGTCTTTCTTTCTTTATTTCCCCCATCCCTCCCCCTCTCTCACTCAGCTTCTCTTCCTCCCCCCACTCTTTCTTTCTTTCTTTTTATTTGATTGATTGTTTTTTGCCCGGTTTTTAAATTTTATATAATTCAGAAATTTGTAGGCGTACTTAGTTTTAGGAAACCACACCATTCCTTTAAAATGAAATCCAAAGCAAATTCCACCGAACAAGCAGTTCAGCGTGAGATGAGTATTTTTAGAAATCATGATGACATGAAGCATTTCTCAGACAGGCATAGATTACATCATTTTATTGCTGCCCGCTGAATTATCACAGACTTTAAAGGGGCATTTCGTGATCCACAGCCTCATCCCCCACTTTTCTCAAAAAAAAAGTTGAGATTTTTATATCACTGGAAACCTCTGGCTACATAATGTTTATGAATTTGAATTTCGTTCTGGTGCACCAGAACGAAATTACAACGCATTGTCTATGGAGCAGTGTAATACCATGGAAATAGTTTCCATGGGATATGGTAATACACATAATCATGCATAACTCGCAAACGCAAAGTCGGAATCAACTGAAATTTTGGGAATACGCTTTTTTCGTGGATATCTACTGAAAAATTTCATAAAAAGAGGATGCTAGGATCACGAAATACTCCTTTAACATAAAATGGTCCATAATTCAGCGGGCAGCAATAAAATGATGTAATCTATGCCTGTCTGAGAAATGCTTCATGTCATCATGATTTCTAAATACTCATCTCGCGCTGAGCTCATCGCAAACTGAAGGCACAATTTTTTTTTATAAACTCATCAATTTTAGCATCATCTTAGAAAATATCAGACGGCAACACGTACCTGCTGGTCGTCCAGCAGTGATTGAACCATGGATCTCCATGATTGAACTGATTGAACTGTTTTGTATGCTTTATCTTCAAGTACTGTAATCAATAAGTGTACTGTTTGCAATCAATAGTTGTTCTCCTTGTTCAGTGTGGTTTTGATACCAGTCTGATCATGATTGCCACTGAGTGAACACCGTTTCTGTGCTGGCTAGACTGCGGACTCGGTCTTCCATGATAGTCGTCATTTATCTATTCTCTGTATCTGTAGCAGGTGAAGCCAGACGAACAGGAAATGGTTGTGCACATGCGGAATGCTATTTATTGTAGTTGCTTTAGGTGGTTGGTTGCTTGATTCTTGAATTCTTTTTTAGTCTTGTATCGTGGTGATGTGGTAGGGTAGTTTGTTCCAGTCTTGTACTGTCCTTGGCCAGAACGAGTACTTGTAGCAGTCCTTATTTGCTATTGGTCGTTATATGACTATCAGGGAGTAGGCCCTAGTGCTGGCATGAAACTGATATGTAATATCAAAAACAATCTGCCTTTTTGATTATACATGAATATTTTTCCAAAACTCGATTTACAAAGTAATAGCGGTGGTTATATATTTGTTATTGGTGTGGCACTACAACTCGAGAACAAGTCTTCAACCGTTCGAAATTTGTAGTGAGCAGACAGTGACCATACAGTAGAGAAAACTACTGTCTATCACAGTCTATGCTACAACTGGGTTACATTCAACATTGTGAACCGACACTAATTCTTATGCAGATTTAATTTTAAACGGGTAGATTCTGCAGGAAGAGTGAGAGCACGAGTGAGAGTAAGATTTACTAGAACTAGTATGAATGATCTCTATAAGATGACATTCGTTTTACGTCTGGTCTGCTAAAGTTCCAATCCAAGCAAAATTCAACTTCTGAACCAAAGTCATTTATTTTCATAAATCATTCAGCCGGCTTTTAAATTGTTATTTGGGGCTTGTTGTACCATCAGTTAGTAGTCTCCCAAGCGGTTTAGGATTGAATCGGCAGCAGGCATTTACGTGCCCTTTTTTACCGTAGTCTCCTCTGCCGCCGGTTTGTGTTGAATGAACGGAATCATCTCGGCTGTGGAGGAGACTAGTGAAACGACTTTTTGAGCATTAATTAGCGCCCCCCTACAAAAATGTTTTGGAAGCAAAAACTAAAAATCACAAATCTTTTATGACGTTGATTTAGATCAACTTATGATTTGTGATAAATGGGGGACGTTTTACTTCCTGGAACCCCAAACCAGGCGTCCTCTACCCATCAGATGGGTAAAGGCTTAACTTCAATCACAATTTTAGAAACATTCACGAGTTCATATAAATGGTGCAAAAAATACGAAAATATAATCCATGGTGTCAACACGAAAAATGCATTTTCTGTCTCGAAATCGGCGACACATCACGAAACGACCCCTTTAAATGCGATACCGTTGATTGAAATTGTTTTGGCCCTCTATTCTTGCCAAACGAGTTCGACGACAGAGGTCGCACTTCTAGTTCTATGTTTTTACCCCCAAATCAAATGGAGAACAATGCCATCTGGATTCTGATTGGTCACACCCACTTCACTCCCCCTACACTCACTCCCTTTATACTCCAGTAGCTAGGGACGAGCGATAAACAGATACTAATAAGCTTGAATGTAACATTGTTGGCCAGAAAGTACAATCGATCTCATTGGATCAAATTTAGGACTTTGCAGTATTATGCAATAACCTATCAGTTATTCACAGCCCATTGAGCAGTATCATGCCTGTATCGGACTCAAACACGTTGAAGTAAACATACATTGATTGTCTATGGTATGTGAATTTATAGCTTGCATTACAATGTATTAAAATGTATCAACTGTTACTGCGAAACATTCATGAAAATTGGCATGCATGTTATTAAGTTATGCCGTCCAGTGAATACCAGTTGCAGTAACTACAAATTTCGAACGTTTGAGGAGCAGGGAGTTTAAGTTATTGGAACTGAGTGAATACACATAGATGGAACCATTTTTCCAAGTCGTATGGCCACAGATAAACATGGCTGTCTAATTATTGAGTATATAATATACATAGGTACGGCGTATATAGGACTGGCAAGCGAGTCTATTGAGTACCGAGTTCGTTCCGCAGTCTATTTGCATTATCTTCTGGGTTCGCCGGACCTCTTTGCAATGTAAGTCATATCAGTGATTAATGTCTCATAATTTCAGACAGAATAGTCTGTCGCGGGTGAGAATTTTATTATTGTTGGGCCTAATTGTGTGCATCGATAGATTCATTTTACTGTCAAAACGTATGCAGAGCATAGGCGAACAAATCAGAGGTCACGATAAATTGCAAATGTAAACCTGTTATTTCTGAGATAAATCTCGGGCAAATAGTTCGATTTCATATGTATAAATAATCGCTCGATATCTAAAAAATTCTGGTTCTGGTTCTGGTTGAGTCGGTATTGCCACTTGCCAGACATGCTGTACTTCACCAACTCTCCAACTTCGCGGTCAAAGGTCTATGCGCAAATTAAGGCGTCGCGTCGCGAAAAGAGCTAATCAATTCCCGGGACAGGTTGAAAAGCTCTGGTTGCAAAGGGAAATGCGTGACGGGGGAAGATGTCTAAAGTTCGATTCAGTCAGTGACATAGCCAATGGGGCAGCTGCCCCATGTGTAACATCTACGAGTTCACCAGACTCGGAACGCCATACTAAAAGTCCCACGAAAACCCCTGCAGGGGAAAGGGCCTACTCACCATTCCAGAAAAATACAGCACTCATTTTTTGAGATTAAAAGGTCTAAAGACTTGTACGAAGTCTAATTTCAATTTATGCATTCTAATTTTTGGAAAAGACATGTTTCATTTAATAAAGTAAACAAAAAAGTGAAAATCAACTCAAGATCTTGAATGCCAAAAATTGTACTGTGTTGTCTAGGTAACAAAACATCCTAGATGATGCAAACTATTTGAATTAGCGAACATTATTTTTGGACTAGCAAACAACGTAACAGCGTTTGCACAGTATTTTTATGTGACATGAGAGCACATCTGATATATCGAATTGTATTCTGAATACGAGGAATGTCCTGATGGTAATACATTTAGATTTTTTGAAATTGGCGATGTAATACAAATGTTATGGCAAAATATTCAAAATTGATATATTTTTTTATTTTTCATATTTAAAAGTCCTCGAAGTAAAATTGATAAATTTAAAGATATGTACTTAAAGTGTGTGTAGCTGGGAGGAAAAGCCGACGATTAGTTGAAAATTTTGACATTCGTATTGAAGATACACATTTTTTCCCAACAGGCCTTAATTTTCAGGCGGCGAGCGGCATGATGGGCGGAGAGACGGCAAAACCTCTCATCCGTATGGCATTTTCGATCACTCGGTTAGTTTTGTGGGGTTCATTATCGAACCCCAACGGTTTTAGCTTGTATTAATATTATTTATTAACATAGGCCTACTTGTTTTAAGCGTTTTAAAATTTCAAATAATCCTATTCAATTACACGGTTGACAACGGAAATGTACTGAATTTAGAGAATTCGTGGCGCTCACCACCTGTCAATTTTCTAGGTGTTTTTTTTGGGGGGTGTAGATCTTTAATACAAAATATCACAAGTTTCAATTGATTGTCGGAGTTTCCTCCCGGCTACATACATATCATTAGATTTAACAATTTTACTTCGAGGACTGTTATATTATATATAGATGTCAAAAATATCAATTTTGAATAATTTGCCATAAAATTTGTATCATATTGCGAATTTCAAAAAAATCTAATTATTTGATATCACAAGGACATTCTTAATATCTTCGTATTCAGATGTAATTCGATATGTCTGATGTGCTCTCACGTCCCACAAAAATTACTGTGTAAACGTTCATACCAAAACCTGAACAGTATTTTTTTTCATATGCGCAAATATTGACCGGTACCGGTACCTACATGGATAGGATTGCACCTGAACATTTTGCGAGTTTTGATTATCAGCCAACTTGGAGGGATTTTTTTCAGGAAATGTAAATCCCTGGAATCGTTAGCCCCAACAATTAGAGATCATTCACTAAATTCAATTGAATGTAGACAATGCAAACGGTTGGTGCGAATCCGGTAATAAACACTTTTGTCCTGACCCTTTACGCAGTTTACTCACACATATACCAGATTTCTTTTGATCACTGAAATTGATTTGATTTGAACGAAGTGGGCTATTATAGAAGTGTGATATCTATAACAAAAGAATCATTATATCAAGTTGTTCGTAGAATTAGAAGCTAGGTCATATTTTGCCAACCATGCATTTTTATAGCTGGGTATTTCTTTATAAAATCTGTGATGGTCCCTGAACAAAAATCGTTATCAGTATAGAGCCTATATCAAAACCTCAGAAAGAAAAGGACCATTGAATAGAGAAGCCCTGCTTGTAGCTTGTTATCGATTGAAAGTTCATACATAGTCTCGGTACCAGCCGGTTTGTGTTCCTCCGTCACTAAACAAACCTAGTCTCGGTACCAGCCGGTTTGTGCTCCTCCGTCACTATAAAACAAACCAGTGACTGCTCCTCCGTCACTATAAAACAAACCAGTGACGGAGGAGCACAAACCGGCTGGTACCGAGACTAGTTCATACACTGCTCGTACAGTATGCAGTATATGGTCAGTACACTCAGAACGTTAGTCAGTTGCTGGCTATTGTTATACAATGCCCATACGGTCATATTTATGCACTGGAAGCATCGAATTAATGTTGAAATGGGCAACATTTTTGACCTACGCCTTTTCACGTTATGATTTAGTTTTAAATTAAAAGTAATAGTTTTAATTTTTTAGTAAATGTCAGAATAAAAACACAATGCTTGATACTGTATTTAAAAAAAAATCATGGTGTTAAACTCATGCGTGAAATTTAATCATCTATAGAGTGTGTGGACGGAAGGTCATTAGTTCAAATCAAATAATTACTGTATTGTATTCCGATATCAAAATAAATAAATCACTCTTCTTTCTATATTGAAATATTGTGCGTGAAATTATTGATTGGCTCAAACAAAGGATTTGAACCAGTGTCCTTAATCATGGCGCAGTGCAGTCCATCAATCTAATTTTATCATCAACCTATTTTGATCGTAGTGCATTTGATATGTGTGTAAAGGCCGACTTACACGAGGCAATTTTCCAAGCAATTGCCTGTTGCACAGACCTTGGAAAAAGATTGCTCCGTGTATTTTGGATTTGCAAGGAATTAATCCCCCAAGCATCAGTCAAATTAATCCCCCGAGCAACAGGCAAAAAGGAGACATGCTCTACTTTCAAGGTTGTTGCATGCAATCTAACCTCCTTCAGCCAATCAGCTGAGTGAACACGAGCTCGTTGCTGCATTCATTTGGGAAATGTAGGGACCAACTTGATTCACCATCCACAACATGATAAATGTGTGCACATGCTACATTATAATACACTTGTAGGCCTATGTTGTTGGTGGTGGTGTTTAGCCCTTTGATCTTAGTTTTCCTTAGCCTTTTCTTTATGGAAAATTGTATAGATATACAGGAGAGGATGGCAATCTTTTGCTTTCAGGACAACACATGAGCCATTTTGATATTATTACGAAAATCATTAACCACTTCTTACATGTCTTATGTTTTGAGTATATCCCAAACCTATGGCCACGCTCAAGGAATTGCAAGGCCGAACATTGCTTCGTCTATTTTGATCAATTGCACAGCTTCATGGTCAGTGAGCACATAATCTCACCCACTAAGTAATGGGCCTTGCAATGGAAATTGCCTCGTGTACGCCCACCTTAAGGCGAACTGTCGCGGTAGATTGCAATCATGCTTTTGTTGAATGCATTCGAGTAGTCCGGCATATTTACGGTATGATACGTCGATATGATTATTGACAGCTTTTTAAATTTTTCAAATCAACGAAATGTATGTCAAGTTATGCAAAGAAATGTTTTGTAACCTTAGGGAGGGGGTTATTTTTTGTGAACCCTTTATCTCTTTTTCAAGGACATTTGATAATTAGGTATGATGTCATGGCCCAATAGACGAATCCAATTTCACGCATTCATACATTCAATGGCAGCCATAGCTGGGTCCCCCTAACTAAGGTTTATCCCACCTAAAGCAGGGCATACACAGGCAATTTCAATTGCAAGGCCCATTACTTATTAGTGGATGAGTCAGGGGCTATTTTAGGAGAAAAAAGTCACTGCACGTTGGCGATCAAGTCTCGGTCATCAACCAGCGGTGGCGAGCTTGCGGGGAGGGGGTGTTGGAGGCAGGGCGTAGGTAGAGACCCCCCCCCCCCATCATCAAAGACCAAATATGTTCACTTTGCGAGCGTAGCGAGCGAAAAAACATGTTTTTATGCTTTGGCGGTCAAAGATCATATTCATGATGTACATAACTTAAAAAGGATGAAATTAAAAGCTCTGATTTTTGAAGAAGTTCAAGATTTAAAAAAAAAACATTTTCAAAAGGGTAACAATTACGAAGTTGTTCCAATGACTTGCGCGAAGCGCGAAAAAAAATGCTATTAAATTGCAAATGTTTGTATTACGAGCAGGGTGCAACTTTCCCTTTCCCAGGTTATAAGTAGGTCACTGGCGTTGACGAATGGTGCGAAAATTGTAGTTTTCGAGAAATATGAGGAAAGTGGTGATGAAGTGTTAAGATAATTTTACAATTTTACCTGAAAATGACCATACGGGAGGTGCTATAATTAAAGCATCCCTATTGAGTTTGCCAAAATGCATGGAAATATTTTAAGCACGGATTTTTAATTCTCACTGCACGGAATTTTAATCTCACTGCACAAACGTGCCAGGAGGCACGTTAAAATAGCCCCTGGGGTGAGTTATGTGCGCACTGACCATGAAGCTGAGCAATTGATCAACATACACGAATGTAGGGCCTTGCAATTCCTTGAGCGTGGTCTTAGGTTTGGGGATATACTCAAAACATAAGTAGTGGTTAATGATTTTCGTAATCATATCAAAATAGCTCATGTGTTGTCCTGAAAGCAAAAGATTGCCATCCTTATATCTATACAATTTTCCATAAAGAAAAGGCTAAGGAAAACTAAGATCATGTTGTGGATGGTGAATCAAGCTGGTCCCTATACACATTCCCAAATGAATGCAGTGACCAGCCGGTGTTCACTCAGCTGATTGGCTGGCGGAGGTTAGATTGCATGCAACAACCTTGAAAGTAGATGTCTCTACTTTTTGCATGTTGCTCGGGGGATTAATTTGCCTGATGCTTGGGGTATTAATTCCTTGCAAATCCAAAATACACGGAGCAATCTTTTTGCAAGGTGTGTACAACAGGCAATTGCTTGGAAAATTGCCTCGTGTATGTCGACCTTTAAATGTGAAATGGTGTGGCCTTGGCGGGGATATTAAACTGCATTTCATCACCCTTGTTAGACGTAGACAAAATCATGATGAAAGTTTACAACACAAACAATTCAACATCGATTTTTAAGCGGATTTAATACACCCATTTCCATGCTGGAATATAGGAGATGGTTGACAGAAATAGTACAAGGTGTTTTATAGCTGAATAACAAAAGAATCCACACATCCAGCACTTGTGCAACTTTGGATTAGAATCGATGAAAAGTCTATGGTCATTAGTGTGTGACCTTGTAGTAAACAGAGCGAGCATTCGATCAAGTAAAGTGTGGTATAGGCCTATATAAAAAGAAAAATGGCTATAGGTGTAGTAAACAGAGCATTCGATCAAGTAAAGCTTGGTATACAGTAAGCCAAAAAAATAAGGTACCAGTTATATTCACCCCCTGTATATCTTAAACAAAGACAGATATGTCATAATTGGAACCAGCAGCCAATAGCTGCATCTTTTAGCTCGAATTCAAAACCTCATTTGTCGAAATTGAAATAAAAACACGACGATCCTATTTAAAAGTTGCAGTTTGTTCCATCGCATGCCCTATTGATTTGTACACAAAGCGTTCGCGAACAAGAGATCGAGAACTTGCGCCGTGCTTCCATTGATTAGCACGTTAAAACTAGCGTCGTGCTTTCATTGATTAGAACCTGGATTAGAACACAAAAGTGCAACCTATTCCGTGGTGCAACTTTTGATTTCGTTTCTCCATTAGGTTTTAGATCACCGTTTCTTTAATTCGTAACTATAAATTTCAACATGGTCTTAAATCGGAGCTAAAGAGTACAGGTATTGGCTGCTTGTTTTAATTTAGGATTATATACGTGGGTGAACACAACTATAGTAGGCCTACCTTAATTCTTTGGCTTACTGTATATGAAAAGAAAAATGGCTGTGTGGCTAGGTAGGCCTACCTATGTAAAAAGTTCTTTATTTTTACCTATGTAAAAAGTTCATTTTTCATTAAAAAAAAATGTTGTATGGTTGTTGAGAAAAGGCATTACAGATTTTGAAAATACAATTTTGTTTGTGGAGCGCTCAACGAGTTGACAAAAGCATGCTATGTACAATTTCCCTATGCTAAAAACTACCATGCATGAGGGGTTTATTATAAGTTGACTGCGTCTATGGAGTTTGTCCTCTGTATAGTTTATAATGCCATATCATGTTGATCACTCGCACCTGTAAAGCAGTATTCAGACTTTTTATTGTACGTACAATATTGTATGCAACATATCTACGTTATTTAATCTATTGCCATTCTATTTCCAGTAATGTTTAAGTTCTAACGAATGTTTGATGACGTAAAATCGATAATATATTTCTACTAGATATTACATGTAACATATTATCGATTTTTCGTCATCAAACATTCGTTAGAACTTAAACATTACTGGAAATAGAATGGCAATAGATTAAATAAAGTAGATATGTTGCATACAATATTGTACGTACAATACTCGGAGTCTTTGGAGCGCTTAAGATTGAAAAGAGCGGTATTGTAATTAACCTATGATTGCAGACATACACAGGTGATGAGTGCAACCTGCTTGTAGTGCCGGGCGATATAGTCACAATTGTTTTCATCTATTGCTATATTTGGTTCATCTCAAGTTTGGTAGTGACGTATGTGCGTATTTTCCATGCCGCAGTATCAAATCGCGCGCGTTAAGTTAAATGCCCTAAGTGTACACACACGCGTACATGGGCGTTTTGTTGCCACGCTTCCAACGCAACCGCGAAGTGGCATTGACGTCACTACCAAACTTGAGGTGATAGTTAATCCGATTTATTATGTCACTTCTACAGCGAATAGGCCCCTTCATAAAGAGTTCAACACTTGTTGTTAGTTTGAAGATAAGGCCGTATAAAATTAATGTTTTGGTTCTCGTCCCCTCCCTCCTCAATTTCTGGGATTTGTCAGATTTTTTTTTTTTTTTTTAGATTTTTCAATTATTTTAGACTTTGGAATGATTTATGAATTTTTCATACATATAAATAAGTTTATTAGAGAACAAGGACCACTTCCAAGTCTTTTTGTTTATACCTCAGAATCTCACATTTGAAAAAAAAAGTGCCTCATCGTTTCCTCGAGCACTGTGGGAAAAGACCGAAAACTACAGACAATGCTGATTTTACACTGAAAAAAACCAAAACAAACACCTCCCTCCCTCATCAATTCATGAAAATCCTCTGGACGAGAACCAAATTATTAATTTTATACAGCCTTAACATTAGGAGCTATAATTAGGAAAAGGGTAAACATTTAATTTATATTGATCAAATTAATTAATACCGGTATTGATTTTGTTAATTAATTATACTAATTAGTTTAATTTGAAATTAATAATTAAAAAAGAATACAATTTTAAAAATGACAACCAGTGATCTACTCCTAAAAGCGAAGTGTACACTTTGCTCGGTCCATCAGTTTGCGGTACAGTGATCGCTCTTGTTGAGAAACTGGATACAGGGGTCTTTTGTTACATTGGATTCCGGTGGATCTGTAAGTGAAACATTTAAAATATGCGCATCTTCTGGTGGGTAACAGTTAAATCATGTTCCAAGCATAAAGGCATAAATACAGTAAAATTATCAGTTCATTAGTTTATTAAAACAACGTTTACCATGCATAGGCATACAATGTATTCCACAAAGTTGGCTACACGACAATCCTTTTAAACGGATTTTTATTTGTTCCAAAAACCATGGCATCTCCCATTGCACTGCCAACGAAGATAATTTGATGCAACCAGTTCCTTCTAGAATCTATGATGCAGCATCACCAAAGGCTGTCGGCTGTCGAGTGGAAGCACGCAGCCCAGGGATGACATTATTTCTATGATGTAATAATTATCATTATGGTTTTAGTGTGATTCCTTGGCTTTCGTGAGATTTACATCAAAAATGCAGCTGCTAGGGACGGGCGCGAGGCTACCGGACTCGGGACCGGACTAACAGTAAGTAGGCCTAAGTATAAAGAAAGTAAAGTAAAGTAAAGTAAAGCAATAGAAAACTGCAAAAATAGGAGTTACGCCACTGCAGCGGCAACAAAAGTTAATAAATACACAATTATTTCCTCTTATCCCACACCAAAAATAATGATAATTTTGACAAAGCTGCTGAGATCTTTAAAATGCTGCAGGAGATTTACACGATGTGTCCAAAATGGAAAGATGCTAAAAATAGGATGGCAACCCGAGTTGGATGCACTTTGCTCCTGCAGCTGCTGCAGCATGGTGCTGGGAATTTCCCACACTCACGGCAGTTTCACTCCCATTGAAACACGATAATTAGGTTTGCCGATTCGTGCGTTCAGTTTTTGTTTTCTCCACTGATGAAATACGCACGAAATTGACTAAACGCCACGGCTCGATCGCTGTACTGCACGCAATAATCGAAGCGGTGCGCCATGTAAGATAAAGTTGCTTTCAAACTCTGATAAAACAGTGCCAAAACAGAAAGCAAGTAAGGAGCCTTATAAGGTACATAATACTCAATGTTTTTGTCATTTATTGGAATAAAACAATGTTTTTAAGTTTGAATTTTTTTTACAATAAAATCACAAAAAAATTGCACCCTTTCACATTGATTTTATTGTTTGTCTAAACATGCAATGTAGAATCAAAGATATTTCAAGACTGACACTTCAATAAACAGAGGGAATGTATGTTACTACAAAATGAGGCGTGTTGTTAACTAACTTTTGAAAAATTAGAACTAGGCCAACAGAATATGAAGAGATATCACTTAATTAAATCACCTCTTTTCACTGTTAATTGCGCGTGTTTGCCGCAAACACGCACAAACTCGACTGCGGCGACCGCTGCATGCATGCGATGCATGAGTATATAGGCCTACTGAACACGCATGTTTTACAACATCTTGTACGCGGACGCCCAAGAAAGAAATAATCCAAGTCAGAACTCAGTTGTATTATGAAATCCTACAGCATATTAAATATAAAAAAATATTTAATCACTTTTACGAAATCCAACCCTGGTCCATGGACTGGGCAGTTCTTTGCATTTGCTGATGCACCGCATGTTGTTGATGCACCTCATACACTGGCCATATTCATCATATTACTTAAGCCACGTAATAACATGTATATGCAATGTGTTTATAAATGATAACCAAGAGCTTTTTAACGTGTCTTTTCATTCCAACAATTTTAGAAACAAAGTAAGGGAACAAAGAAGAAACATAACAAAAATGTTTAATTTGAAATCTCCAAAAATCGGCGAGGGCAGAGACGATAGGCCTACGTGTTATTTATTTTACTTGGCCTTAAAACATGTTCAAGTTTTGAATTTGCAAAATCTATCAGAATCACTTTTTTTTCCTTTCGACTCAGAATCACTCTTTGTTTACAAACATCATTTCCATACAATTGGTTACACACATCATGACAGTGATCATGACCCATAGTTGACCGCTAATAACCCCAATGTTATGGTACAAGTACGCGCACATGACAGTCAATGCACTAACCTGACCGCTTGATAACCCCTAGGATAGTACAGATGCGCGCATCATGATGTACAAGCACTACAGCATGAGTGTACAAAATGTACCACATGCGGTATTAAATACACATGACAAGACAAGTTACAAAATATTACGAGTCAAACACAGTCAGTTTATAAATATTATAAATGTGGTTTGTTTTTATTTTAAAATCAATACAAAGGTTTGTTTTTTCTTTGGTTTGTTTTTTCTTTGGTTTGTTTTTTGTTTGTTGGTTGTTTGATTGTTGTTTGTTTGTTTGTTTGTTTGTTTTTATTACTCTCCAAAGCAATGCAAATGGAATTCATTGTGTTAGTCACTGTTGACATAATGATTTCATATAGTTTTATTATAAATCACGTGAAGAAAAATAATCTCATCAATAAATGACTAAATTATGAAAAGAAGAAAAACTATTAATAAATGCATTTTTATAGACCATGCACAATGTGCTTTTTGTTTGCTTATTGTTTGTTTTTTAGAAACTTTATTTGCTTTCTTAAATATCTTGGTTACATTTTTGTTTCTGATATATGAAATA
Source organism: Amphiura filiformis (assembly GCF_039555335.1). NCBI lineage: Eukaryota > Metazoa > Echinodermata > Ophiuroidea > Amphilepidida > Amphiuridae > Amphiura > Amphiura filiformis. The sequence goes on along the minus strand of NC_092630.1, from coordinate 47,987,165 downwards.
ATTTCTCAATAAACAAATTGCTTTATAATTCATATTTCCATCTACATGTAAATATAAATAAAAGTCCACATAAAAAAATGCATGCTATTGTAGGCCTATTCTTTGAAAAGAAATGAATTTCCTACCAAGCATGCAAGGCCTTTGTATAGTATTCAATCACTGTACAGTTTTAAAATGTTATGAACATTCTGTTGACATTTCACGGGGTCTTCATTTCATTAGAAAATTTTAGAACATAAAATTGTTTTGATAATTTGTAAACACAAGATTCAAAACTTTGTAAACAAAAATTATATTTAAAACACTTACCAAATGATTCAGCACTTGAACTACTGTCTGTTATATTTCAATGATTTATAAGGTATCATGCAGCCTTGAGGATTCCAAACATCCAGAAATGTCTTTCTTCGTGTCATTTCTTAGAAGACTCTTTGAGGTTATCAGTTTCAAATAATTATATTTATTATATTGCACATCAACATCGGATGAATTTGTTTAATTTGCCGTTGTATTTATTGTAGCTCTGAAATGAGCTGTATGGAATTTTTCTCTCCTTTTATAATCCTTCCTTACAAGGAATGGTTGAAACAATTCTAATATTATTACTTTCTAAACCCGTCTCAGGCTTCAACAAAGCTGTCCTGTAATCTCGTTATTTTCATTTGTCCCGTTTGTCCAGCAGATATCCAATAATCCCAATTCTTGTCTTTCTAGATCCTCTGTAAAATTAAAAAAAGAATAGAAAAACAAAACAAACATAAATATATAAAATAGTTAAGAGTCATCTATCTTGATTTATACCAAGGAAAACATTGTTCATACAATTATCACATACAGTAGACTAGAGCTTCAAATGACAATGAGGACAGAAAATAACATGTAGCTGATTTCTATAGATTTTTAAAAAGTAGGGCCTATATTAATATATTTTTTTTAAAGAAATTAAAACAGACCAAAGTGGATATTCAATTATCATTAGGCCTACAACCATGAAAGTTGGCTGCTGCTTGTTGCATCTATAGGCCCAATCACTTACAAATATGATGCCGAAATTTTTATTGTAAATTCTATGAATTGATCATTCATGTTGGTATTTCTTCCCAATTCCCAGTTTATTATTAGATGGGCCTAATCAGTTAAACCAGCAAATAAATAGATAATATATATATAGTTCTATGGGATATCAATAAAGTATAAAATAATAATTTACATGAAATTACATCTCAAAACACCAACAACATCATAAAACTTACCGTATGCATATTCCACAGTGCACTGAGTGAATGTCCTACGCAGCGGTCCTGTTCAGTGAGCTTGCCGGCTTGTCCCCGGAGTGTAGCTGTGTCAGTATGCCTATCTCTTGCCGTGTTACGCACGCATTGCTACGGCTGCATTGCCGTGCAGATGTTCTTTCTGGTGAAAAATGACCGCACTTTGGCGTTCCGTTCTGATACAAATTGCGATGGCCTAGAAAAGATTTTGTGTTCCTTGGTGATATTAGGCCCTGTTCCGACTATAGCATGTTTCTCAAGTCTCTGTTGGGGGGACTTAGTAATAATATCGGTGTTCCAAAACAAGCATCATTGTACAATATGCATCATGACGATGTATGTGTCATTCCGAAGGTTCACAAACAAACTTGATTCCATCAAATTTAGAAAAAGCAGAATTGATGTCATTTTACCCAAAGACGTAGCACCTTGTAATCTACGGTAATCTTTGATTTCAAGTCATTTTATGCTTTGGTTCACGTATTAGATCCCTGTAAAATCGGACTCGTATATCCACTCCGCCGATTAGCGAATCCGCTCTGTTGACCGAGAGGGCAATGCCCCGTGCTGAGCCGAGTCAAAGTTGATATCGAACGTATGCGGGCGCACTCCATTTTTCTGTTTGGATCCGCCGTGCACTGAAGTATCATCTGAATCATCTGAATGGCTGAGTTAAAAATAATCATGTACAATTTTGGAAAATACCTCGGAACGGAACTGTGATGCCTTTGACACTAGTTTGAGGAAGTATTCATTAGGAAGTACAGCCTGAGCTCACTCATGCAGAGTTAAGCTTACAGTCACTCATGAAGTGCAATGTCATGTTGTATACAATTGTCTAAGTTTCAGTTTGAATCAGGATACGAAACTTACACTTGCACTTGTCTATAGTAATGTCTGCAAGCTTACCTGACTTGCTCCTTGTATGACTCTGTCTTTGGACAAGCATCACCAGTTCAACAATTTAAGATTAAAGCTGTTGCTATTTCATTTGACAGGATTTAACCAAAGTGAGCTAGCTACTAATTTTAAAATATATTTCTTTAATTAATGCAAAACTTGTCATGAATGCGAGGGCATCCATGAGCAAATTTGTTGCTAAAGTTAATTTTTTATTACTTCCGTGGTCCGTGTACGCGCTGGTGAATTGCTTTTGCGTAGAAGTGACAAGGTCGCCTACTACACGCCGCGCCGAAGACCAATGCCAATGGGTCAACCGGCTTGTTGTCAAGTGCGTTGATCAGCAAATCAGAGTGATTGTTTATTTCTTCTGTGTGCATGCTCATCTACGCTAGGCGCACAGCTCGGACCACGGAAGTAATAAAAAATTAACTTTAGTTAGTTTAGTATTTCTCGAATAACATCAAACTTGACAACAGACTACCAATTTGGATATCCCGGTTAATATGATGCATGTGTCTACAATTAAATTTACTTGTTTTGTGATAATTTCACATAATAAACGGACTCTGGTCACATTCGGTCAGTAGGCAAGACGTACATCAGTTTGTTCATTGCATGCATTTTTGATAGATTTGAATTCAACTTCGACATAATGACTTTCTTATCTTTTGTATACTAAAAATTGCATAGTGTACATTGATTGACTTGTACGGTATACTAGGCTTTACTAGCTATAGTTTTCAGCAAGGTTCTGCAGCATTCTGTCAATTGTGTACAGTTTATGGCGAACACAAAAGTGGGGTGCTGATTGGCAAATTGAATTACATCGTCATCACATCGCATGATCGGCACCTCATTCGCGATAATCAGAAAGAGCAGACAGACACCGCTGCAAGAATTTGCTGAATACTTCTAGTATAATACCCTGTTTTAACACTTTCTTTAATGGTAGTAACTTTAATATACTTCGTTTAAAAACGTGATCCAACACAATATCTCAACAACAAGTGACGCACATATTCTGTAGAACACAGTATACATTTTTATGTTTAGGCCTATGTTTTCTAGTCTAGCCTTAAGCATCAATCCCCGGGATCAATTATCATTGATTCATCATAGCTTGATTTGTTTTTGTTTTTATATTTTAGAAATTGACAGCACTTACTAATCAGATGTTGTGTGTGGTAGGAGGCACTCTTCAAGACAATAAGATGGAGAAGGAAGATGGAAAGACAATAGGTAAGAAAACACAAAGACCATCTTTATGAATTGTTGATTCACCTTTTCGGTAAATCCCATAAGCCTTTGCGAGTACAACTGAGAATTTGACGTCACGCCGACTTGCAATGCGCAGTAACGATGTTCGATACACGATGTGCGCATCGGCGCAGATCGGCGTGACGTCAAATGACAAGGTCTCAGGTGTACTCGCAAAGGGTTATGGGATTTACCGAAAAGGTGAATTGACTACAAGCATTCAGAATAATTAGACCTAATTTGACTTTGTAAAATTGAGATTCCTCTTAGTTATACTCTGGGAGTTTTTGGGCAGGTTATCAATTTTGAGGTTTTTACATAAAAATATAGAGATATTTTGCTCCACAATGCCGTTTCCCCCAATGAAATCAGACATTCCTAAGCGAAGATATTGAGTTTGTAAGTTATGGTATTATAAAATTGGAAATTGAGATATCGGCCTTTCGGAATATTATTGGCAATGTTGAGAACAGGAATTACCTTGAAAAATGTCTTAAAAAAAACAAGATGCCAGTTATATTCCGTTCTGAAACTCTGTGACAATATTTTAAACATTAATAACATCGCAAATTTGCAACAAACCAAAATTGTGAAAAAATCACCCCCGGGCAGATTTTTGGCTATTTCTCCATTTATGATCTTGACCAAAAGTGTCTCCTTTTGACATGACACTTCACATATTTTATGCTGTATATAATACCTGAAAGAAAGGAAGAGGCCTTTTTTATTTCATTTTTCTGATAGGTAGGCCCCTTAAATGATCACGGAACTTTCCAGAAGTGTTATTTGTATTAGACAATAGAAAGCATCTCAACTACATCTTTTTTTTAAAAGTTAAAGTTATAACTGAATTTATAAAAATTAAAGAAAATTGAAACAGTTTCCAAAAAGGAAGTGGTAGGGGACAAGAAACATGTTTTATTTTTTACTTGGCCTTGTATTTGATGACTAATTTTATAATTTGTAAGTTTATTTGATTGCCTTGCTTGTTTTTTTGTTTTTGTTTTTTTAATGTTCAGAACCTAGATGCTTTTAACCTTGGCATATGTGCACTTAAAAATATCGAATAATAATTACATAAATAATAATTAAATAATAATAATGAAAATAATGATAAAATATTTTGAAAGGCATACGCATATTATTATTATCATTATTTTTTTGAAATTATGAAGTGTACCGGTACAATGTTTCTTATCTGTATGGGACAGGATATGCTTGCTGAAAAACTGGTTTACCTGGACATTTAAAGGAAGGTGACCCGATATATTTGGAAAATCAAGTTCTTTAAAACTTAACGTACCGGTATAACATAAAATGTCATCCCTTTCAAGCATTCATGCAAAAAGAACACGTAATGATTCTTGTAAATGCCCAGTGTAAATGCGACTAATTCCTTATGGAATTACTGATATATTTATTAAATACAATGTGACACTCTAGTAGTCTACAGTTTTTTTGATATTCATCATGATCATGTAATATAATGATACCAAATGAAAGACCCAATTTTCATCATTAACATATTGAAATTAGGAATTCCAAATTTGTGTATTTCCGAAGATATCATCAAAAAACTGTCAAATTAGTCTCAAATGTAGTATACCACAGTCAAGACTTATTCAACAGTTTTTTTATGATTTTCTTCAGAAATATACTGATGTGGATTTCAATATGTTAATGAGTAAATATGAGCTTTCACTTGATACTAAAATCTGCATTTTGATGGGGGTACAGTGGGGGATGAGGCTGTCAATCGGGTTACCCACCTTTAAGCACATGCACTATATGTGTCTTTCTGGAGAGTCAAAGAATTAAAAAACTTCATTTTTGGCCCCCACATATATGTTGGGCTTATGTTATCATCAAGATGGTTGCCTGGTTGTTTGTTTGTTACTTTGTTTGGCTGTCCGGGCGGAAGCAAATTCATTAATCCACTCTACAGCTCCAATGCACTGACCGATTCACTTCATTATTACGTTTTCAGGGTTATTAGGAGTTAAGAAAACCTAATAATGATAATATTGGATGGCTTATTTCGCATGATACCTTAACATATCAGATTCGTCATACAAATATCGAACTTGCCGTTGGCTCGTCCGATATTTTTATGACTCATCCGATATGTTATGGTATCATGCTCAGCCATCCAATATTATATCAAACTTGGTACAGTGACAGGATATGATGGCATGATGTGCTGTTTAGTTTTGTGTCATTTAATTTGCATATTTATGAATATTAATGAGCTCATTTGCATATTTTGCCTAAATTTTCATTAATCCACTCTGCATCTTAAACGCGATAACTGATCAACTTCAAACTTGGTTTGGTGATTTGATATGGTTGTCTGATGTGCTGTATAGTTTTGTGTCATGTTATTTGCATATTTATGAATATTAATGAGCTTATTTGCATATTTTGCAGCCTATATTTTGCCTAAATTTTCATTAATCCACTCTGCAGCTCCAACGCAATAACCGATCAACTTCAAACTTGGTATGGGGATAGGATATGGTAGCCTGATGTGCTGTATAGTTTTGTGTCATGTTATTTGCATATTTATGAATATTAATGGGCTTATTTGCATATGTTGCCTAAATTTTCATTAATCCACTCTGCAGCTTAAATGCAATAACCGATCAACTTCAGACTTGTTTTGGTGATTTGATAAGTTGGCCTGATGTACTTTATAGTTTTGTGTCATGTTATTTGCATATTTATGAATATTGATAAGCTGATTTGCATATTTTGCCCACATTTTCATTAATCCACTGTGCAGCTTAAACGCAATAACCGATCAACTTCTAACTTGGTATTGTGATAGTATATGGTGGCCTGATGTGCTGTATAATTTTGTGTCATGTTATTTGCATATTTATGAATATCAATGAGCTTATTTGCATATTACTAATTATTTTTATTTATAAACTTTTGTTAGCTACACACCTTTATGTGGGGCCACCTTAATTACGAACCGCGTAATTCTAGTTCTAATGAGAGTTTGAACTTTAAATTAAAATTTCTACACAACAATCAACCTGCACAAATCCATATACCATCACCTAGATCCTGCACTTGGATTTTTTGGGTTTAGTATTAAATAAAAAAACAAATAGTCAAAGACATTAGGCCTACATTTTCACCAAGTCCATTTTATTATTATTTCCATTTTATTATTATTTTTAGATGATTCATATCTGTATGCAACTGTCCAAAAAGCTGACAAAACCACCCCTATGCATGAGGAAATGAAAGGTATGTTGTCTTCAACTGATAAAATACATCAAACGTAATGCTTATAACAGTAAATTGGTTGCTGTTGGCAAATTATCATAAAATTTGTCAATTTATACATACATTCACATCTTTTTATAGACCAGGGTGTTACTATGTAGGCGTACTCAGTCATAGCAACCTACCAAGACATTGATTATGCAGCTTTCGGAATAAAGCTATCTATCCCCTCAATTGACAATATAGGCTAATTTTGTGTATCATGCTAGCTTGCATAGATGTACATGAAGGACGCTGGTGAGATCAGTGAATAAATTGTGTACATGATTTCTGAAGTCTCAAATAAAATGGCAGGAACGTGGGTTTAGAGTCTGTTTACCTTTATTCTAGGTTCTAAATAAAATGAGAGGGGAAATTGTGAGTCTACCTTGGTTCAATAAACACACCAGCAAGCAAAATACACACAAGCAGGCAAAATAACAAAGATTGTAAACAATGCCCAGGCCATGTACCAGGGTAACAAAATAACAAAGACTGTAAACAAATGCCCAGGTAATACCAGGATCTGCAAAGCGGACCCGGACAGTGACACGGTGCAGGGCTGCTTACAAGACAACAAATAAAAAACACACTATGACTAACAAGGATACAAATACACCCAAGAGGCAAATGAACAGTACCGAAACAACACTTGAGATGAAGGTGACCAGATGAGCCCTGTGTCGGTTCATGATTGGCATTCCATTTCCTGATAGTAATCATAGTATAACTTGAGAGGATAGTATAGGGCCTTCTTGATTGACCTGGGTGGTTTGGCTATGACAGAGGAGAAGATATTGGAAATCTTTTTGATGGTATAAGGTGTATTTAACCAAACCACATGACCCGATGTCAGTGCAGGTGATATTGCAAGTATTAAGCCAATTGCCTGATATGAGATCTGTAATTTTTCTTTTGGTTAGTTTTGCATTCATGAGCATAGGTTCTAAATCAAAATAAATGACAAGAAAACTGGGTTTAGAGCCTGTTTATTATTTTTTGTTCTAACCTTTATTCTAGGCTCTAAATGAAATTACAGGAAAAGTGTGGGCTTAGAGTCTGTTTACCTTTAATCTACATGTAGGTTCTAAATAAAATGTAGGTTCTAAATTGAAATAAACCACAGGAAAACTGGGTTTTAGAACCTGTTTATTTTTGTTCTAATCTTACCTGGTTTTATGAATGGCATAGTTGGTTTTTTGGGAACAGCCCATTAGTCCAAGAAGTGTTACAGATAGGATTTAGGGTATTTTAGGTTAGGATTATGTTTTTAGGTTAGGATTAGGGCTAGGTTCATAATCAAGTTATTTTGTTTTTGAACTAATGACCCTTTCTGTGTGAAAACGTGGTAGAGTATTTCAATATGAGCCCTTATTAAAAACCCAATAAAATACATTAGAAAGCAGACATCACTAAAATCCAGAACCAAGTATGCTAGACCTTTTGTGTTTTCAGTATTATGATAGCAAGTTAAGCAGTTTCCTGGTCTTGTTTTGACGAGTAGTGATAATGAAATAAAAGGGAAAGAAATTCAAAACGGGGGAAGAAAGCAAATCCAGTAAAAATGCTTTCCCTTGTTGTTTTGCAAAATACAAATAGACTTTCATGATCATAGTTAACACGGTTACATGGATGTGCCTTTTGCCTGGGCCCTGGTGTGGATGGTGAATGAAGCCGCCTGGGAATGAGGTCAGGCTTCCAACATGTAGGTTGTCATAGATTGTTCATGTTTGTAAAATGCATGAAAATTGGCACAAAGTTGAAGTTTGATATGCTGCTTTGAACATCCATTCTGGTTATGCAGCTTGGTCATATTTACATGGCATGATCATATTTACATTTCAGAATTGTGCTTATCAGATCATGAAGCTAGAGAATTTGTCAACTTGTTCTTTAGTTCTACATGTAGATCACAGTAAGTTGTGAAAAACTAGCAGATCTGTGGCTCAGAGATAAAAATCTGCCAAAATGTTGTACATTGTACTAAAGCCTTTCACTATTTTGCCTATAGATTCATTTCACATTGCATTTAAGTTAACATAATAACCGGGATATTAAATGTAAACAGTGTTTTGTTTGTTTTTGTGTTTTATTCTTTCAATTTCAGCTGCATTTGCGTTTTGACTTTGATTCTGTTTCGTTTTCATTTGTAAGCGTAAGTAAGCGTTCTTGAACAAGAGAATTAGCACTGTGCTTTTAGTTGATTAGACATTAAAATGCAACTTTTGATTTTGTTTCATCCTTGGTTTTTGATCACTGTTTCTTTAATTCTCAACCGATTTCAACAAAATAACAAATAAAATGGTACAGATATTGGCTGCTGGTTTGAAGTTTGACATATAATTTATCTTTGTTTAGGATATACAAGGATGAACATAAATGGTTATTAATTCGTTTGCTGTCAGTATATTTTGAATTATATTATGATCAAATCAGAGAAGTGGAAGCATTTTGCATGTATATGTTTTGTCCTATTTTGATGATTAATCCTTTGATTTTGTCTTTGTTTTAGATGATTCAACTAAATATGCAAGCATTGCATTTGATAACAACAATAAACCAGTCATAAAGAATAGTAAAAGAGGTGTGAATACGCTAAGTGATATCAATGAGACAGGTAAGATACCATACAGTACAACTAAACTATATAAAAATCCATAAAAGCTTCAATGTGTAGTTGTTTAGTTGCTGTTCGTTTCTAAATTTCAACTTCAAAATTGTATTTTCAGTACAGTACTGTACTGATCAGTAGCGTAGCCAGCGGTGGGGCATGTGGGACAGAGTGCCCCTTCCCCCTCTGACAAAAAATGTAAGAGAAATCAGGAAGGCAATGGAAATGAAAAGGGACAAGGAGCCCATTTCCCACCAAAGTTCACCCCTATCATGGGCCAAAATAGTGTATAATACCATATTTTTGCATGCTACGTATGCACAATCTTCTAATAAAGTCCTTTTTTGGAAGCTTGAAGACTTTTACATGTACAGTCTGTCTAAAAAACCTGCTATAAGTATATAACCCACTGATATTGCTTGGTCAAAATGATACAACCGGAATGTTTTTTCCTCTTATCCACCGAAATGTTTATTTTTACATATTATTTTGTGATTTTTTTTCAGACGATTCAAATCCATACGAATCTCTCATAATGGAGGCTAAGAATAATGACAAAAAATGGAAAAACAAAAGTGGCATCTAGGTCACCAGATAAATTCAACAAATCAGGTGAGAAATAAACAAACATTTACTCTTGTTATTGCTGTTGATGTAGCTGTTGATGTTGATGTACATGTAGCTGTTGCTGTTGATGTTGAGAGGCCACAGCCACTACCCTATCCACAAGACAGGAGAGGCATTGGTGGGTGCTGCATTTGTTGTGTCATTTGTTAATGTACATCTAAAGCCAGTGATTGCCATTGCCTGTGTCTTGATATAGCAAGCCACGTATACACAGCTAGCAACTGCCTACCTTTCATTTTTAATGAGGAGATTGCTCCTGAGATGGGTAAAATTAATGCTATTGACAGTATACCAAGGATTCTCGAGTACTAATATACTATAGGATAAGCCACTCGTTTGCGCAAATGAAGTCAGTCACACAGCCAATGCACGATCATGCATGTGATGGCATTGCTGTACCCCGTATGTGTAGGAGTGTATTTTCTGTGAAAGAGATGATGCATGTTTACGTCATCGTTTCAAAAAAAATTAAATGGCGAAAAACGGCGAACAATTGGTCATTTCTTTCCATTACTATCATATTTTTAAAAACCAAGTAGCTAAGGAGTTACCTCAATATGCTAGGAAAATATTCTCTTCGATGACCCCATGATGAGACTGGCTAAATAAGCTGTATTTTTGCCGGAAAGGGTCCGAATAATTGGCAGTCTATGTGCGCCATCTTGGAAAAATATCTCGAAATAGGCTTCCTCGACAGTCGTTCAAGATTGAGGAGATTTTAGCCTGACGATGTTAGACTTGATCAAGACGGACTGTCGTTTGTACTATAGCGGTCTAAATGTGCATATTTCGTACATAAAATTAGCTCGAAAATCAATAAAACAAGTAACGAATGCGTCTAATTTTCTCTCTACTAACACAAAATTTAATGAAAAGGGCATTTCTTTCCTAAAACAAATAAACGTACTTTCAAATTGTGTTACAATCGTATGTGTAGGCCTACTTGCACGTCTGGAACTAAGACTAATTTGCGCACTGAAATGTTCAAGAACTGTCAATCATTATCGAAAGCTGTCAATGCAATACAGGATAAGTTCCTTTGGCCGTACGCAAATTAAATACGTACACAAGTGCTTAAGTTTCAGGCTGCGCACTGGATTGCATACATTCAATCAATGTCAATCAATGTCAATCAAAGTCAATCAAACTGCCGGCGAAGTGACTTCACTTTTTATACAGGGATTGAATACGAGTGTCACGGCTCTGAGTATACTGGTTGTGACAGTTCAATTCAACTCAACAGGTCTTCCAAACTGAAGGCCATACAACACAAATTTGGAATTCACTAAACCCCAGTAAGCTGTTGATGCTTGGTTAATATTATTATAGCACACCTTATATGAAATTAAGAAAAAATATGGTCATACAATGAGAATTGACACTAATTGTATTTGTAAACATACATGTAGGTTCATTTGATGCAGACCTTGATTTACCTCCAACCCCACCAGAGGAATGGGAGACATCAGGAGACAGACTAGGGGGTAAGTTCATTCAGTTGAGTAAATATGTACCTATATACCTAACTACCTACACTGAGGTCATGATGTTATGAATTCACAGTTACAGAATTCAGGAACACATTCTGAAAATAATTGTTAGTTGTGTTCTTCTATCCTCTCCCATTTTGATCCTGTGGTGGTTTGTCCTCAAGTCCTACTCTGAAACCTTATTACCCCAATGCCTGACCATAATGTTCCTAACCTATTCAGGGTTCATTGTAATCATAATGATAGCTCTGATCCTAACCCTACATGCTAACCTTAAAATCTGGCAAGGGGTAGAGTGGTACAGAATGAAGTGGCAATAGGCTACCTGTCCTAAATCTATCACACTTGCAGGGAGTTTTTTTTTATATTATACATGTATACCACAAAGTCATGCAATTATATTTGTGTAACTATATTGTTTTCATTGCAACCAAAGAACAGATTTCCTGGACACATATATGTGGGTGTTTATAATGGATTTTCAAGGAGTTACCCATTTTAATTTAAGTTGTTCCTTTTAAGGCTTAATCTAAATTATTTTATATTCATAGGCAAACTTTATGTGGCAGTGAAAAACTTCAAGGCCCGCTATCCCTATGAAATCAACATCAAGATGGGAGAAATGGTGGAATTGACAGAGATAGATCCTGATGACAAATCATGGCATGTCAGGTTGGTATCACAACCATATTCTACCTCCTCCTCATAGCCAAGATAGTTGTCGTACACTGCAGATGTACACCTATGCGGTGTTCGATTCTCACCAGATAGTCAACTTTTCTGAAAATCAGAGAATTGATTATTAAATAAATAAATGTAGATATTTATATAGCGCTTTATGCCGTAAACAGCCTCAAAGCGCTTTACATTTATTCCGCCGTCATTAGAATATGTCGGAACCACCTTTGCAGCCTATAAGTGGCGCAGGGTCCATCAGTACAACGACTGTGACTACCCCTAACAGTTTCAACAGGGTCAACCGGCATCTTCAGCGGATGTTATTGCTCCCGGTGAAAGCGCTCCGGTGAGTGTACCAAATTTGAGTAGCGTAGAAGTATAAATTTGCGTTCTATTTACGTTTACCACTACGTATGAATATACATCATTATAATAAATGTAGATAGTTTGAGAATAATCAATTTTGATTCATGCATAGTGTGACAAAATTGAGCCTCTGCAAAGTACCCATTTGGCATTACCATAAACCCAATTGGTCAATGTTCTGGCTACATTTACTCATATATTTGTTTTGCAACTTTTCATAATATAATTCAACAACTCTTCCTATACCTTTGTACAGGAGCCAACCGTTGTTAATCTGTGATGAATCTACAGTTCAACAGCGTATACGCGAACGCAAGGTTACGCGTACGCGTTACGCATGAGAGCGTAAAATTTGTCATGTCTGGAAGATAAACATGAACCCTCTTATGGTGGAAGTAGCAGCTAAATATTACCGCTTTATTCTTTAGTTTTATTGTGATATCAACAGAGAAATACCACAATCTTTTTGTAAGGTTGAGTGGCAATGACAAACGGATATTCGAATGAAAGAATCATGTGAATTAGACATCTTTAGCTTGTTTCGTTGTTGAAAGGATTCAATCATGTTTCACCGTTGTTCATCACTGATTAACGTCCGGCGCATCTGCATGGTTTACTTAGCTCGTTGTTAATCGGTGATGAACAACGGTGAAACATGATTGAATCCCTAAATGAACAACATCAAGTGTTACAAGTGATCTGGAAAGGTGTAAGATTATCTGAGTATAAATTAAGAATCTCACTCAGTCTATATACACCCACTATTAGATTAATTTATGCTAAACCGGGACGTTGAATTCCATTACATCTTTCCACAGATTAAAATTCATTATTTAAAATAAGTTTAGAAAAAAAAATAATGCTCTATAAATCCATTGATTTTTTTCACAGAGTAACTCTTGGAACTAACTTGGATGGATTCACCTACACCAAACGAGTTGGCTGGGTTCCTTACAATGTCTTTTCAGATTATAAGGGACCTGACAGAAGGAATTCTGAAGATCTCATTGATGTTTCTCAAGAAACTTGTCCTCTACCTGGTACTGATATGTGTCCACTGCCTGAATCTGACTCCTGTCCTGTGCCTGGCACTGATCATGCACATATGTCCAGGTCATTATCAGATGTAACAAAGACCTGTGAAACATTGGCTGAATTGGGTAAGTCAGTGTGGTTAGGGGAATGATGCTCCATTTTTTTGCATTCAGCTGCATTCAACAGTTACTTAACTTTTCAATACTAGTATTATGCTTAACTCTACTGTCAGACTCAGTCACTTTATCATACCATCCAAGCATAAATGTGAACTGTCATATCAAAAGGTATCTTAGGTGTCCCTTTGACAGAACTGACATTTGAACCTGTCCTTAATAAGCATATTTCAAGCCTTCAAATGACACCTTCTTTGTGAAATTTGAAGAAATACACTTGAAGATATCATAAAAAATGCAACTGTTTTTCAAGTTATTTCATTATGTTTTACAAGTTTATTTTGCCTGTATCTCAATATAGGCTATGCCGACCTTAAGGTACATTTTGATATGATGGATCACATTTGTATTAGCTATACTATTTTTCTTCTTGGCAAGGTTATGATGTTAACATGTTGAGGCAGCTTTTTCGCACATGCATCTATTTACTGTCTTAAAACGTGTGTGTACGTCAGCGGTTTGAGCACCGCTCATGATTTGAAGCTGCGCCCAATGAAATGTGCCCTGAAGTTACCATCTCACTAAGAAGAAAAACAGGATAGAGATATAGAGGGAGCGTTAGTTTCTTTCTGGATCTGTTGCTTTATTATATCATAAATATACTATTCCAACAGAAGAAGCATTAACAGATTCCTCCTTCCAGTTCTTCAGGCTGGTCTCATGCAAGCATTTGTCCAAGTCTGAAAGGAAAGCTGACTGCAGCTAGCATACCCTATGTGAGACATTCACCCTTTTAGAACATGGTGGCATTACGGTTATGGCATTTGACGCATGAGCGGTAGATCATTGGTTCGAACCATGTCCTTAGGCAAGACTTTATCTAGCTTGTCCGACTTCACCCAGGTTTAAAATGGGGGCCTGGTAGAAGGTAGTCATACCGGTGCAGTAATTGTTTGCAAGCAAATGGTGTGATATATCCGCAGGGGTCCATGTAACCCTTCGTAACTCAAGTAACCGTTTGTAAAGTTACGCCCAAAACTATACGTAACTTTACGAAGAGCCCCTCTAGTAAATCCCTTTTACTTACAAAGGGTGCCGTTGGCAAGTTTAGTGAAATGGAACTTATAACTCGTCGTAAGGTACAAATGATTTTGAGACTTACGAATCTTCGTAAAGTTGAGCAAAATGGGCCCCAGGCTAGTGGCAGTGGAATAAATGTATAGCAGTTTGATTACAGTGCTAATATTTACCCATCACTCATTTCCTTCCTCTTCATCTCACATTCATTCAGAGCACTTTTCCTTCTTTCAGTAATTCATTTATGTCCTATACATTTCCTGTATTTTTGATGTTAACACTTTTCCTTTTGTCAATCTGTCTAACTACTTCCTCATATATATACATGATGGTGTATGTGTGTCTCTCATTCAGTGGCATAGGTGCCGGAGGAGGAAAGAGTCAGACCTCTGAGGAAAATTTGCCATTTTGTTCCATCCCTGCACACAGTTGTAAAGCTGTTAACTTTTGTGTCTTTACAACTTAGAATTGGTTAAAAATCCTGCAGTATTGTGTTATAAATAGGGTTGATTTTTTTTTTGGCTTGTCAATTTACAGGACTAAGTTGGGGTCCTTTCCCTCAACATGGACTTGCCCCATCTGACAAAAATCCCAGCTATGCCACTGTGCTCTCACGCTATTCAAATCTCTCGCAATCACTCTATGTGCATGTTTTATTTCCATTTATACTGATGCGTGGGCATATGTTTATACTAACATAACATTTTGAATATTGAGGGCTAATATGAAACAATAAAGGTATATATATGAATTGCTGTTTCAGTCTTGGTCAATCGTTTCCTTATATTGGGATGTTAAGTAGTTTAATCAGGAATTTTTTCCTTGAAAGTCTCTTAAATTTGTTCGAATAAATGAGTTAAATTTGAAGGGAAAAACAAATCAACTTAAGGGCTGTATTTAAATTTTTTTAGGATAAAATATCTGCCTATTTTCTGATATTATTTGATAAAAAGCGTACACATTTGGACAACAGAGGGAAAGATCAATTTATTGTAATACTTGAATCATTAGGTAATAAGTGCATGCTGGATGGTTTTTTTAAAATGTCTGTGAGAGACTTTCAAGAGACTGTTTGATCACCATGTAGATCTAAATATTGGTCCTCAATAAATCATTACGCTACTCAGTGTCTTGAAAAATGGTCCCTTCTCATAATAAGCCCAATCGACATTGTAACTTCCAGTTTTTGAAAGCAGTTTTGGGACATTTTGACTTCTGACATATCGGGGATATTGCTGTAATTATTATTAATTAATTTATTATTGTAATAATGTTATCATTAAAAATATTGAAATAATTAATTTATACAATAACCATGTTTTTGGGGTTTGTTTTTATTCCAGTAAAACATTTTAAATTATATTTTGTACACACAAAAACCAATTTTTCTGAATTTTCCCGATAGGTCTGAGGGCAAAGTGCCCCAAAACTGCAACAACTGTCCCAAAATGGATTGCAAACTTCCAAAGCCAATTTGGCTTATTTAGGCAATAACGTTTTCATTTCCTTCTATTTTAAACTCCAAATTGATCAACTGATATCAAACCCAAGAGAAAAAGAAAAGGGCCCTTCTTTTTCAAGACACATGATAGCAACATATTCAGTTGTTTTGCTTTAATATGTGGTGCCATGGTGCATATTTTATTTGCAGTTGGTGCTGGGTAGCAATGCAATGCATATAATAAAGGTGCATAGATAATATGAAAGCTGATGGAAAGCAGACTACATTATTCACTGAGGAAAAGTGAAATTAAAAGGTATTGTATCTTTGAAGAATTTGCTCAGATTTGCAGAAATGTGTACAGTATCATTTTCTAGTTACTGAGTAAATAAAGTTGGAAATGATGTTGACTTTCATGATAGTTTTGACTTCCTTAAGTGTCTTGGAAGCTATCCATGACTATATGCATCAACAGCATTTGCTTGAGCAAATCTTAATGAACTATATTTTGTAGAAAAGATGCTGCCTATAAATAATAAAAAGCTTATAAAAGAAAAAAGTGCTGCTTAAAATCTTGCCACTTTCTGCTGACAAAATCACAAATAAACTGGTTAAAGGTGACTGATGCAGAATGATGGGTTCCTAAAATTTACTATAGTGTTGTAAATGGAACATGTATGCAGATTAATGTTCTGTGAAACTGAATACTGTATTTGAGATGCAATAGCTATTGTGGTTCTTAAGATATGTATCTGTGCTGAATAATGTTGTTGTTTTGTGCAGTTTAGACCAGAACCTGCCATATCTGTTGAAAGATTGCCAGACTTTTTGAAATTCCCATTATATATTTCACTAAATGGATTGGAAAAAAATTTCAAAAACCTTTAGCCATCAGAATCACTTTCATACATTTACATTGATAAATTAGTAATTTTATTGGTCCCATGCATTTCATCTTCCATGCACTAATCTTGCTGCTATTAAAGATCACAGGAAGCCAGCAAAACAGGCCATGCAGTTTATAATGCTTCATACATTTTCCTGTACTTCATGCTGTATTTCAGAGGGTTACTTGCAGGGGTGACATTCTCATGTCCATCCTCCAATGTTTGTGTTACTGACTGGTGTGAATGCAGCTGTCTGGTTTAAATAGCTGTGTTTGGGGATGAGAATGACACACAGATGTGTAAAACAAACCCTGAATAGTGTATTGTGGGAAGTATGCAAAACATACATGTATATTTAAAATCATCATTAGATCATTCCATTCACATGGCATTGTGAATCATGTGCTGATGTACTATAAAGTCCCTGGTTCAAAGCTTTATGGGTCCACTTGCTGGGATTTATATGTGACACAATCTAATGCACCAAAGGAGGCAATTTTCTTCTTCACAGTCTACATTTATTTTTATGATTGGCCATTTGATCAAACTTGCCATTATCAAAGCCCAAGATCAAATGGGGGCTATAAATACACAAATATATACATTATTTTCACTGTTCAACATACATCTTGGGCCAGAATCCTGGGTAAAAAACGAAAAGAAAAATTCTGCATTAAAATCTGGATTAATATTTTCCTGTGTGTGACACTTTTAAGCTGAGATTCCTTTAATTTTTACTGATGTCTTAATTGGAGCTAATACTTGTCAATGCCTCTCCGGCAGCAGGGTAATCATGTTGTGTAGCTTCTTGGTGATAAGTAGTTGACTTGATGTAAAATCATTTCCAGTTACAAGCCAATGAGGTGATAAAGGAAGAATTAGATAATTAACACTCAATTAAGCTTCAAATTCATCATTCTAGAATTTTTGAGCATTTTAATTTTGCAAAGTTTTCAGTGCTGTCAATAAACAATGGCAGATGGACACAGGTTTTACATTGAAATAAAAATAGACTATGATTGCATGAATAAAAATTAGCACAGAAAAATTAGGAAGCAGATGTGGTTGTTCTATCTTTCAATCTTGACAAGCTTTATTAAAGCATTATGTGCACTACTGAATCACTTGTGGTAATTTTATGAAGGATATTATTCAACATGTACCCATGTTTTTGCATAATTGAGGATGTTAATTTAGCATCAAACCTTTTGACCTGCAGATACATTGTAGCCTTGTAGCCGTGTCAAGCCAGATCACTAAGAAATATTTCGTAAATTTCTAATTGTAACAAAGCTTATAAACAAGATATAATAAATATATTAGCTTGTTTAATCTTGATTAAGCAAGATATTTGCATCTACTGGATTTTAACGCAAAGTTGACACAGCTTGTTTTTGGAACTCCTGGAATTGACTATAAATCAAACTGTTTCAATCCCATCTTGGATGTAGATATGACGGGTAAAAGCTCAAGTGTCCATTCGAGTGGTGGTTACAACATACAGCGCAGCACAGGGTCATGGTTAGGAGGCTCTTCTATTCATCATCATCTGGGACATAAGTTTCAAGCAAGCAGCTTACACGTACCAATCAAGTGTTCCTTCTGCAAGAAATGGTGTTCGTAAGTAAAATTCTTAATAATTATGTAAGAATGTGAAAAATAGTTTTGAGGCCTAGGCAGTATTTATATGTAAGTAGGTTACAAGACTATTCCCAGTGGTACTACACACCTTTAGTTACCATTATCTTCAGTAGGACTTCATTATTCACAATTTATATCAAATCTTATGTTGTAGATTTCAGAACCAGGAGGAATGTGAATACCAGTGTTTGAATTGCAAACTGGTTGTACACAAGGGTTGTCATGTCAAGATACTCAACAGATGTAGACTGGATTCAACTGAAGAGGAAGCATATTGTCCTGTATTCAATGAGGTAAATATATATCTTGTTATCACAACTGAAATGAGACATAGGCTTCTCTTTCATGGTATACTCTAAGTACACTACCAGATTCATATTACTGTTGTCACCTCAGAGGCACACTACTGCCCAGCTACTTCATAGGTACTCAAGAGTACCTGTGATGGGTACTAGAGTACACCCTGCATATACATGTAAGTGCATAGCCTTTATTTTTGAAGTGATTCAGTAGTGCACACAAACATGTAGTTTAATGAAGCTTGTCAAGATCAGAATACACACTGATACTCGATTGGTACTAGGCCTGGCATTTTCGGTAATTTTGTACCGGGTACCCGGCGCATTTTTGGGCGGGTAACCGGGTACCAAATTGCAAAAAAACCAAAAAACATGTTTTTAAAGTTTTTATTTTTTCGGTTTTGTAGTCTCCCAGAAAATAAAACTAAATAATAGGATCATTCATGGTTAAAATAAAAAAAAAAATAAAAAAAATTCAAGATGTTTTGTATTTTTAATATGAAAATTGATAATTTGTATTCATGTCATAGTCTATTAATGATTTCAAAATGCATTGAATTTGAATGCATGTAATCTCGGGCGGGTACCCGCTAGCCCGCCCGAAAATGCCAGCCTTAATTGGTACTCTACTGGTACTCGTTAGAGTAGCCACAAAGTACCTGGGCAGCAGTGTATAACTTATTTGAAGTATGAGTAATGGTGATTGTTTTGTTTAAATTAAAAGAAAAGAAAGTCAAAGACTGACATTTATGGAATGTACCCTTTGTTAGCTGTTTATGTGACCTTTTAGTCCCAGAAACATTTATAGAAACTCATAGTGTATCCATTGTTGCCTATTTCAATGTGACTTGATAGTCAAGGAATTCACAATGTGTGTCATAGGGTGAAAGCATCCGGAATTTTTAGAAAACATGTTGTACAATAGAAATTCCAATGATTTCCTGATAGGTTAACCAGAGCTAACACAAAAAAAAGTGTGCCAGATGTACAAAATGAAAGGACTATGTGTAAATAAATGGAGGTCATGGTGGTTTAATGGTTCCACCCCAACAAATACTATGCTCTAGCTCTTTTTCTGGTGATTGTGTTTTATTTTGTTATGATCAGACATATTCGATGAGTAACAGTTATTAAAAATGTTGAGATTTTTACATTATGACACATTTAATGTTCTTCAGTCAAGATTGCAACATCTTGCATTGTAAATATAATTTGAATTGAGGGAGCGGAAAAATCAGGGCTCAGTGGATAGGAAGTAAATGATGCATGCCCAAGAAATTATGATTTAAATGACAATAGGCAGTCTCATTCTTCATTATTTAGATATATTCGCTGTCGTAGTGCACGTTAGTAACCATTGGTTACTGCTCCAAGCCTTGGCTCATACACCTGTTCCGAATTTTGATATGCCATAGGTTTTGTGTTGTGATCATTTCGATCAGTGGTTCGTAACAAAGAAAGCGTGATCCAGTTGACCTGGCAATGGTCATGTCCTAACGTGCACTACGACAGCAAATTTGAAGCACCAAGTAAAGCTTACAAATCTTTACATTGTAAATATATATATATAAGTACCAAATAAATGATCTATTCACACACATGTCTTGTTTCAGAGTGCTGAGCGTTTATGCATAGATCTTCCCCATAGATTCCTGGTTCATACATGGAAGGTTCCTCCAAGATGTAGTCATTGCAGTGGCTTCGTCATTGGAATGGTTAGACAGGGTCTTAAGTGTGCAGGTAAAACATTAACATTGAATGCTATACTTTCTGTCAAAGAAGAACAGCACTTGTTTATATTTTGAGAGCGTGCACAGCATAAACACGGAAGTGGGGTTTTGATGGCTGATTCAATCGTCTGACAATCATAACAACAGGCGTGGTAATCTGATTGGCCGATTATGCGTCAAAACGTTGGTGAGCTCAAACAAAGTTCCGCATATGTCGCTCATTAACAGGGCGCTTTCATCAATCTAAGCAAGGGACTAGCTGCTGTTCTTCTCTGAAGTAATAGTAATACTCATTTCATATGTTTACTAAATTTATTGCTGATCTGATCATCTGCTTTTCACTGTAAATTGAAAATAAGCTCTGACATGATTATTGATTATAAGTTACAGCTAAGCTCCAATGAACTCCTATGATGACCTCACAGTTCATTGCTTCTCCAAGTTCACTGTCAGTTACAAATCATATTATGAAAACATTCAGTTTTGGTAATAAATCTAATACGGGAACTTACTTTTTGCAACTTTACTACGTTGTGTCTTGAAACACCAGACTTCATCAGTCAACTGACCCACTGGGCTGGTCACACAATAGATGACTAGGTATCGTCTTGATGGCGCAGTCTTGATGAGATAAAGTTAAAGCGGAGTTCACCTCTTTTGTCAGTGATAGTTGCTCAATTCACTCCCAGGTGACTTCTTTTATGCCTCTCCTATGCCTTTGTTCCTATCGTGTGACCAGTCCAGCGAGTCAGTTGCCTGATGAAGTCTGGTGGTTCCAGATGCAACGTAGCAAAGTTGCGTAAAGTATAAGTTCTAGTAGATTTTAGATGTATTCCAAAAACCCCTAAGCTGCTGTTATGCAAGCAAGATATAAACCTTAAGTAATTCTTGGCCAAGTTGGACTACGCTTGTAGTTTTGCGATAAGCACACATACGTATAACACGGTCTAGGAGTTTGCAAGAACGCACCTTACAATACACTGCGTACACGTTTAGTACGCTACATGGACGCAACAGGTACAATACATTTGAGCTTATCCAAGAATTGCCTAATTTACCTATAGGGTTCACCATCTTAATGCTACAGGATTAATTATAGGTATCAAGATTAACCCGAAGGCTCTCAGGGTGGTTTAAAAGGGGGTGTGCTATGTGTTGCCCATAACCACCCAATTCCAGGGGAGGCACCCAGCAGGGGTGTGGTGTTCTGTGGTTAGGCTATTGAGAATGAGTTAGAAGAAGGCGTTCATGTTAAAGCCACAGATTGCTATTTCTTATTTCCCAGGAAAATGGCAAGAGAGTAACATGAGTAGGTTTGAATTTCACTTTGAGCACTTGGATAGTCTTATAGTTAGGGTCTGATTTCCCTACTTATGCACCAAATCACCCTACGATATGCTACACATGACTAAATGGCATGTTTTAGACCACAACATTTCTGGTTTCATTTTGTGGCTTTAAGGTTAGAATAGGATGGTGACAGAAAATTTGGGAAAAGTTACTCACACAGATGCAATCTAACTTGTGGTTAAAAGTTTATTTTGGGCTGTTTTACTAGGAAATATGGATGTTATTTTGTTATGCTTTATAAGAAAATACTGATGTTATTGTTGTAACAGAGTGCGGCACCAACATTCATCACAAGTGTAAACCTAATGTGGCCAATACATGCAGTACAAAATACAAGGAAATTGCTGATCATGTTTATGAGGTAAAAGCATGAATTGCATGAACATGAAAGTACAAATCAGGTAAGACATTGTAACCAGCACCCACCCACACACAATTGAAAACATTGCTTTTCCTTCCTTGATCTGGAAAACAACTCAAAATTGAATGTCATAGATCTGAATTGGGTTTTTGCAGTTGAAATCCATACACCCTCTGTGGAAGACTTGACCTTAATCTTCCACACAGGAAGTGTGAATTTCAAATTGGGTTTACCTGTGTGAGAGATTAAGGACATGTCTTCCGTAGGGGGTTTCATGGATTTCAACTTGAATAGCCCATTTCAGATTATAATGTGTTTTGGAAGGGAGTTACCATCGTGAAAATGTAGACTTGCTAACATGAATTGGATAAAAAGACTGCAAAAGCAAAGGTAAAATAAACTGGGTTTGTTTAACATGCATGTGTGATATGGGCTGGTCAAGCAATAATAATCATCTTTATCTCTTAATGGACATGATATCAATGAGACAAAGACATTTCTCACAGTATGTACCTCCTGCCAGTGGCAGACTGCTTCAGTATTGTAAGCACAGAGACTACTACAGACTAACCACAAACAGTCAAAATCTTGGCATCACCAGTTAGTGAGGGCCAATCGTTCCAGGGAGTGTAACAGATGAAACTGCTACACTCTATACTACACTATACTGCATATTTTTATGGTCATTCACGTAAACGTGATGGAGCATTGCGTATCAACGCTGGTGTGATTATTAGACACAATCAAACAATCGGCCCTCATGAATATGCGAGAATTCACAGCATACATAGAAAGTTGACGGATATAGTCTATTAGTCTTTGACAGTAAGCCATTGTTTGCACAGAGTCATACTGTCAAACAAAAGAATGAAAATTATAATTTTCCCCAAAATGTAACTTGATTTTATTTTTTTATTTTTTTGACACAGGTGAAGAAAGCAAGACTTTGGGAAAAGAAGAAAAGCACAATTTGGGTTATTACCACTCATGTGTTTACATGATTCAACAGAAAGAAACTAAAAAGAAAACGAAACTGTAGTATCTCCCCTACCTGATTCTTTCTGGACCCAACCCATCCATCGCCATTATCACATGCAAGTAAGTGTTTGGTGATGTCCAATTCCCTGTCTTTGCTTCTTATCCTTGTATGGAAGAAGTCCCAATCATCCAAGCAATAAGATATTACAGGTAAGATATATATCCCAGAATGTTTAAAATTACTATTTATTTTTGAAATATTATGTTTAATTTTGTGTAAATTGTGAACATTTTCAATTATGTTTGAAACTTGCAAAATGAGTTGCAGAATGTTTTTCCCCTCAGTATTTGATTTAATTTTGAAATGTGCAAGTATTTGAATGTGTTCTGTTGTGGTGAAAGAATTTTTATGTAGCTTTAAAGGCTTATATAATAGCTTATGATAGTAATCGCACAAAATTTGTATGTTGCAAAATGTAATTTCCTGTATTTAATTTTAAAACTTGCAATGTACAGAAATGTCCTACAGAAATGTCCTATCAAGCCAATTGAAGAGTAATAATTGTTAAACAATATAATAAAAATTCATAATTAATAGCTTAAACTTGCAGCTTACATATTATGCCAGGAATGTTGTATACTTAGAGCAGGTCAGAGGGGAGCATGACCAAGCAGTGTTTGCGCCACAGAATTATAGAAGGAGAACCGGGACTCACCGATACCGCCACATACAATCGCACTGTCAGCTATATATGGGGAGAAAATTGGGGGTATTCAGGTCCTTGCTGATGGTGCGCGGAGAAGAACAAAAACAATATTCTGCGACTCGTCTGAAGTGGCTTGGTACTCGCGTGCTCGCGCTTGCATGACAACGAATGCCTCGAGTGCATTCCCAGGGAAACTGAATACCCCCAATTTTTGCTCCATGCCTGTATCAAGATAGTGGTTGAGTCCCGGTTCTCTTTCTGTAATTTTGTGGTTTGCACTCAAATATGCTCCTGCCATCTGACCTGCCTTAATGCTTATTTATATTATATTAAATCAAGTTACACTAAGAAGAGTATTTGTGTTAGTGTGACCAAATGAGGTAGATGTCAGCAAATGTGAACTTTCGGTAGAGGCTGAAAATTATAGGCTCTGTGGCTGCTAAAATTTTTTTTACAAAAATACCTTGATATCCTCTCTTGCATGCCCTGTATTTTCTTCATGACATTGATGATAAAATGTGTGTTTTTTGGTTAATTTTGTGACTCATTTCTCCTGACTCGGAATACTATGTCCTTTAGCCCAAAGCCTAAAAGTAAGGGTCGCTCTACTTTTTAAAAATTTATTTGTTTTTAGTTTATTCAGTGTAGTTTCAGTTTATTTTTCACCATACAATAATATACAAACCTAATAATGAAAGAAAACATTGGTGGGGAGACCAAAAAGAGGTTGCCACATACAATGTTAATAAAATGCCAAGTTAACAAAATATGATGTAAACAATGATTAAAAGGTTTGTGAGGCTCATATTTTGGTATATCAATGATGTGTGGTACATATTACAAATAGGGTAAACATTTTGTAAATATTATACCACATATATGAAAATTCTAATATGAAAAAAAACATGACCCTATTTTTTTCAGATATTGGGTCAGGCTTAACTTTATAAATGGTACAATTTGTGATTGTGTCCTTATGTTGTGGACATTGCTGCATTACAAAATCCTAAAATTTCACATTTCTCACATCTGCCTCAAATCCTTGGGCTGACTCACAATATGTAACACCATCTCCTCTATGTGGCCAAGTGAGGCATTTTTGAAATTGAGTTACTATAATTATTACCTGCTATAGGCTAATCATATACTGAAAACACAGCATACTTGGTTCTAAAGTTCTGGAGTTTTGTTTTGTGATGTTTATTTTCTTATGAATTTTATTGTTGTTTAACCTACATATTTTTGCCTTGATCTCAATTTCAAATTTGCTGCCGTTGGCTTCAATGGACCAGATCGTGTCAAATATAACTTAAGCTATTCGCTGGCGTAGTGCACGGTACAATATGACTGTTGCTAGGTCAATTGGCTCA